>NW_016107991.1:0-41880 GCF_001604975.1 Cebus imitator
ATATAAAAATAAATAATACATACAATCAAATACATATAAACCTTTCAGAATATTCTATGTACTTCATCTCTGGAAACCACAGGACAACTGGTGTTTAATTTTGTTTCTTGTGGGCTTTATCTGCTGTCCAAGTAAGAATCATTAAAGATAAATGTATAGTTGTAATTTGAGCTCTATTTTCAACTGCTCTAACTGTAGTTTTTCAGAAATTTTCCTGAATAAATGGGTATCTAGTTATACTATCTATCAGCGTTGCTTGCACAGAGACTTAGTTAATATTTGATTAGTTTGTTTAATTCAAAATAAAGGCTTGCTCTGGCCCAAATGACTGACATGGCAGGCTCTTCATTTACCCTATGTTCCATCCACTTAAAACTGATACTCCGTGAGGATTGGCAATTGTCAGGCCCTTGTTCCCATGAATAGGTCACTTCGTAAGAACTTGCCATAAGGTGGATAAATAGGTTTTCTTGGGTTTCTCTTTCGCTCATTTTTTTGTTCTCTCGCTTTGCACTAGTGAAACTAATTCTCGATTTAAAGATCCTTGAAGATACAAGAGAAACTGCTCATTAGGTCTTTATGCCTTTTCCATGGAAACAGCAAATAGCAAAACCTTTAAGAAAAATAATAAATGAGAGCCTCTAGGTTTTTCACAAGCCCTGTAACCATGACGGATTTCATATTTTATACATCAGGTCCAAAATGTCCAAATCAGCATATACAGCCAAAAATTGGAAATGAAATATTGTCTTTTTTGGCCAACTAGTATAATATAATCCCACATTTTCAGTTATCCAGATTTGCTCTGCAGGACCTTTTGAAAATGGAGGGGCCTACACTGGGGTTCCCTGCTTGGGTGGGAGAATTCAGATTTAGATAGGATTGTTTCCTTCTCTGCCACACAAAGCACCTCCACGACTGGGCTATTTTAGAATTTGATTAGAGCTATGACTAGAAACTAACAATAACCCAGAAGAGGGTTTGTCTTTCTGTAGAGTCAGCTTCCAATAAATATCTGTTGAGTGAAATGACCTTGCGAGGCACGCATGAGAAACCATCAGATATTGGCGGTGTCTGCTGACCGCTTAGTATCGCCACTTTCAAAGCAGACAGAGAGCTTGCTTTCCATGCTCAGTCTGAAGAACCTATTACTCTTAAAGGCTTTGTTTGCAAAATATATTATCAGTAAAAGCAAAATATGCTGTCAAAAAGATACGATGTGTTCACACAGAGCTCAGTAAACTACTTTACACAGTAGTAAAAAATAAAACCAGTTATGTCTCATCTTCCTTTATAATGCAAGGCACTGCAAATTTCTGGACTCAAAAAACTAATAAATGTGCTTCAGAGAAACCATAATATCTCTAAAAATTTACGTAAGTATTTTCACCAGAAACATTTGTATTAGATTCATTGTATTGGAACAACCATTCTAAGTTTTTTTGCAAAATAAATTTTCTATACTGTAGCTAGAAGGCTCAAGAATTAAATGTGATTTATAAATTCAATATATATTACAAGGCCAAACATGACCAGTTTGAGTTAGAAATATTATTTTCACTTGAAGGTTTTAATACAGGTTGAATGAAGACAGAAATTATAAAATAAGCCTTATAGAAATTGAATTCAGTTAAAGTAATACAAAAAACTAATTGTATTTAAGCCTTTTTATCATCCAGTAAATAAATTGCTATGAGAGAGCTTTTGCTTAAAACACAATATAAGCTTCCATAACTAACAGTCTTTATTAGTTTTGAATGAAATAGGCTTTATTTTTAGGACATTGTTTCAGTATAATAGTCATTTAAGGAATTTACTGCAGTTTTAAAAGAGGAAATATTTGATCTAAGCCTCAAATTTCTTACCCGACATAAAAGTTAAAAGACATAAAATCAGCACAACTTGAAAGGTTTTCATAAACATTGTAGTATATTTCAATCACTTAATTTTGTGCCTATAAGATAAATCTTATCTAAATTTAAGACTCAGGAGGAATAATATTTTATAATAAAGGATATGGATGTTAATTAGCAAAATTCTCTAAATATTGAAATGAATTTCTCTAATGTCCCAGAAAGTCAGAGTATGTTTATTTACATTTTTCTGTTTCTAAATGCTTTATTTTAAATTACTCTTGGACTCTCCAGTATTAGACATCAGAGTGAAAGAGATAATAAACTTTGAAATAATGGGCTTTGTTTATAAGTGGCCACATGAAAGAGCAGAAAGAACATAAAACCAGGCTAAGTAGATCTAAGTTCTAGTCCCAGTTTTACCTCTTGTTCATTGAATATTTTGGAACAATTCATGTCACCCTGTTGGGTCTCAATTTCCTTTTCACAAAAGGAAGGATTAAGAAAAGTAGGCTCTAATACCCTTCCCTGCTTTAAAATTGGTTAAACCATACTCATCACGATTATCTCTGTCTCCAAGAATCACTGATGCATTCCACATGAAATTAAAGCATTTATTTATTAGGTAGTTAAAAAAATTTATTGTGCTGAGTATTGGTGAAGAGGAAATAAAGGATGGAAGCAAAGTTATTGGTTCTTTTCATGACCCACAGTTTGAAGTTCTGTGGAGATCACCAGAGAAATTCCTTGGGCAAACACGAATTTCCCTTTTTCAGTGGAAGAGCAAGAGTAACAGTCTTATGTCAACCCAATTCACCTACTCAAGTTTGCTGGCTCTTCCATTCCATTAGGTGGCACTGGATTCATTGCTGCCTCATGCTGTCATCTTGGTCACCACCTGATTTCGAAGTGCTTTTGCCTAAATTTGTAGAATATGAACTCTGCATATGTCCTACCTATGGTGTGGGTGTCAGAGAGTACATAAAACACATCAAATTCTTGGCGACTATGTTTTAGTATCATTATTGAGGTAGCTCATTATTTGGTCGTTCATCCAGCTTAAACAGAGAGTTGACTACTGCAGATTTTTGCATGCGTTAGCAACCTACTTGGAATGATTGAGATGACATTTACGTTTGACTGACTCTTAGAGTCTGGCCTTAGGGACTATTTGGAAAAGAAGTTATTTAATTGAAATTTCTCTGTTATGACTTCCCATGTCAAAGCAACTAAGTTTACATTCATTGGTAGTTGTTGAGTTTAGAAAAATCAAAATGTTTGAGCCCTTACAGTATACATGTGACTGTGAACATCCATCTGCCAAAAAAGCTCTGAGCAGCATAAAACACAGACCCTGACTTGTGCAGGAAAAACTGCCAGACAGAAAGAGAGTTTTTGAAAATATCAGGGTTTTATGCATTGGTTCTTTTTGCCTTAAGGGAAAGAAGCGGATATAAAGACATCTGGAAAGCTTTCATAAAGTGAGATTTTACTTATCTACCTCTGGGTAGATAGTTTTAATTTCCAAACTCTTTAACCGTAAGGGGAATACATTTGCTCATCACTCTGTGGAGTATGTAGGAAAGGGAGAGGGCAAGACCTATTACAAATAACAGCCCGATGTGACTGTGTCTTCCACATGCTGAAATTAAAGATTTTTTTAAGCTGGAGAATGTAAGGGTACCTAAGAGACTTATTTATGTAGTATTGGATATTAAACTTAAGCCCTTTTGTCCATTCTGTAGTGTGAATTGGAGAACATTTTCTGTTTTTCCATCTGCATCTGTTTGCTGTGATAGATCATTGACATGACTTCAATACAAAGAAATAATATATATTTTTAAAATACAACGAGGAAAATAAAGGATTGCAGTGAGACTTGCAATTAGGACATGTGGCATCAGAGTTCCTCTTCCTCTTAACTTGTCACTGTTGGTTTTTTTTGTATCTGAGTATTTTACTTTTGTACTGATTTGAGAATTTGTGCTTGTTTTTGTGTGTGTGTGATTCTTGTTTGATTGATAGTATTAAGCTTTACAGTTTTTGCAACTGAATAACAGATTCATTTGCAGAAATGTGTGTGCCAATAACTATTGGACTAGACCAGAGGTTTTCAAAACACTGATGTAAGAAGTAAAAATCAATAAGTGTGAGAATAAAATTTATTTGATGAACAGACATTATAAGAAAGAAACCTCAGCTATTGATTCCACACCTTGCAGGCTGGCTCCTATTGTTCATGGGAAGAATTCCTGACAAAACTGAGAACGCTCAGAAAATATATGCATGGAATTTTAGCAAGATAGATTTTGAAGTGCTTTTGAAGGTATAAATTATTTAGGAATAATATAGACTGCAAAATAAAAATCTGAAGGTGAACTTTAACTTAGTACAAGTGGCTTGTAAATGATAGTGTATTATAAACTGTATTCTGGAAACACATATCTGAAACAAGTTCCCTACTTTCCAGCGTTAGAATATGTAGTGCCATGGGCAAGCATTTGTTGGTTTGGCCTCTCTACTGTTGATCAAATTCCTTATTTTCTTCAGGAAAACTTTCTCTCTCTTCTTGGCTATTGGTTTTCTTTAGTTATTGAGCATTTGAGTTGTAGAGGAGGAGGAGAAATTTCAAAGGTATTTCTCTGCCAGGATATCAACAACTTAAAAGAAGCTACATTGTTTAGAAATTTCTTGATGAATTGGCCTCAAGAAATCTTGAGTTTACAGAATTGTCTCAGGTTAAAAGTGTTATTGTAAGAATGGCTTGCATACCTTATGTAATTTCTTTTAATTTGCAATGGTAGTTTTTAATTTGCAGTAGTATGAACTTTATACAATTATGTTATGACTCCTTTACTATTTATATGAACTGCAGGGTTTTGTAGTATCTATTCCTCATGGAGGAACAATTTACAAATGGTCTATATGTTGTGATTTGCTGTAATAGTATCTTTTTCTTTAATATAGGACTAGCAATAACTGTTTTAAAAAGTAGATAGAAATATGCAACAAGAAAGTCTTTGGCACCACACCTGCTTTGGGTGATGATCTGCTCCTGCCTCCTTATTTAGTATGGATGGAAGAAAAGAAAAACGTAGAAATAGTTCTCTCTGAGAAGCAGAAAGGAAAACGGTGACTGATACATAGGAACTCTTACAATTTCTCCTTGGGAGGCCAAAAGAAAAAAGGAAGAAAGAACATCGGAAGAAAGAGAAAATACACATGAGATCTCTTATATCACCAATGAAGGTGGGTTTTGTTTTCATACTGCTTAATTGTAATAAGAAGTATCTTAGTTAATTATGTTCTGTATTGTTGGAGAAGAAAAGCTCATTCATATCAGTTTTATATGTTTAAGACAATTTACATATTCTTTTCTCATCTGTCCCTCAACTTAAACGTAATTTTGAATTTTATATATAATTTTTGTTTTATGTTAAAAAGAAGCAAGTAATACATATGAAATAAATTGCTCCTACTTTTAACTGGCATTGTCAATTTTGTTCTGAATTAGTCAACACATTAGTGATAAATCTTTTAGTATTTTATTACTTGGAAACTTACAAATTACTTGCAGAACATATTTCAGAATTATGGGCAAAGTTATTTTGTGGCATACTTAAATAAATTTTGGAAATCGAAAAAAATCTTTGTTATAAGTCATTTGCAACCCTCTGTGAAGGTTAAAAAATACTGTCTTGTAGATACACAGATGTGCTGACAGAGGTGACATAGAATAGCATATATCTATCTAGCCATTTAAAGAAGATAGTGTCATTGATTCTAGGTAGATCTGTTCTGTTAAATTGTTTTATCGTTCCTTGTAAATGTTGTAGATTATGTTTGTTTAGTTTCTAGAGAGGACAATAATCACTGCGTATCTCACTTAGATTGTTTATGTTTCGGAAGCCACATTTTGAAGAGGGGTGATCTATCTCTTTTTTAAAAAACGGTCGTTTGTTCTCCCTGCAGCAATCAGTTTATATCACTAGGGGTCAGTGTACATGAACAGATGTCCATATATATCATGGTTTCAGGAAGTGTTATCTCATTTCATGTAGTGTTTTTTCATTTGGGGATATAGACACTTACACAGTAATATCCAGCTTCTTGCAGCTTGAATTTTGTAGCTATACTCTTGACAGGACATTTCTCCAAGGATTTCAGTATGTAGCTCAACTGTTCTTTTCCCTTGGCTGCCTAGTTTCTTTCTGTCTGATGTCAATTTAGAGCCTTTGTCTAATTTAATATGCAGGGACAACAGAATGGCTGACAACGACGACAGGACCATGGTCAGGGTATTCCCAAAGCCTTTATGCATGGACTGAAGGTGAAAATTGCCCCTGGAATGACTGGATTTGGGGTATGTCTGACACCTGGGAGTTGTAGATGAGGGTAACATTGAAACCATGATGCCTTATCAACTGCTGCTTTCTATTATTTTCTTTCATGTTCCCTCTGCCTCCTGGAAGACATGAAAACCTGTCTTCACCATTGCATCGTAAGCTCTTCTTGGGCAGGTATGGCATCTTATCAGTGCTTATTTTCCAGGACTTAGCACAATGTTTGGCATATAGTTGGCACTGATCGTGTTTTCTTAACTGAACTGCATTTGGTAAATGCTAATATGCCAGAATCACCTACTACATAGTTACTTTTATTGGCAGAGAAATTGATTTTTATTGGCATTAATGGATCTGTCCCTGGAACAAAGGCCAAAAATAGAATGACCCATTCTACTTTTTCTTTATAAGGGTGGAAAAGACTGTACCTAGCTTATAAGTAACCAGAATAATTTGGAGCTCATATGTAGCAAATAATTGTTCTAAAAAATGCCTTCTAGTCATTATTATTATTTTTTGGCTTATAAGCAACAGAAATTTATTTCTTACAGTTCTAGAGGCTGGAAATTCCAAGATCAGTTTGCCAACATATTTGGGTTCTGGTGATGGCCTTCTTTCTTCATAGACAGAAGTGTCTCACTGCAGCCTCACATAAATGCCTTCTAATTTTTAGGCAAAACTCAGAAAAATAGTCTCTTGTCTTAACCCAGAAAGGACATTCTTATTAGTCTAGAAACAGTATGTAGTTTTCTGAGTAAAAGTGTTTTCTGTTTGTTCTGGTTAATGTTAAGTTTAACACTACATTGGTCGTATTAGAAAATTAGCTTAAAATCATAGAATCCAGCTTTAGAAATTGGAAAGAACCTACTATTTGTTTAGCTCACATGATTGCCTTTGTAGAAAACCTTTTCACTTTTCAACAGAATGAGCGTGAGAGTTTTTTGAAGGCTCACAGCTTTAGTAATTATACTAAATTACATCTTACATGCAAAAATTATTATATATAAAAAATATACTGCACTAAATTACATGCTGTATTAGAGTACGATCAAAGGTGAGGTTCAATTTGTGACCACTGGGAGTCACTGTGTAGCTGTCACAGCTAAGGAGGCCCCTACACCATCCACATGGGCTACTGGGGAGATAACATGCTCATCTCTTTCTCCCAACCTCTGGCATTTATCCATTTGCCAACGGTGATAATTATTAAGTGCCCACAGAGAGCTGGGTGCTGTGTTAAATGAGGACACACAGTGAGAACAAGCTGCCTACGTAGGTAGCCACGCCCCCCCCACCAAAGCTCTTTCAAACTCCTATGACTTAGTTTCAATATTCTGACACATTTATTTAGGAAAACTTGTCTTTCCTACTAGAGACCTTTAAGAGGGACACCTGTGTTTTTATTTTATCTTGTAATTGTTTATTATATTGGCTGGTATATAATAAATCCTTAAGACACATTTGTTGAGTGGCTGGATGCTGCCAATGATCTCCTCTAGTCCTTGGATTTGGTTGCTATTTCTTCTTAATTGCATTATTGCTTAGATATTGTGACTTACCCTGCAACCTTATCCTCTAATGTTATTGTAATATGAAGAAGTAATAGGTGAACAATTTTCTTTCGTGTCAATTATTTTTCCTGCTTTATTCTGCCGTGACAATTTAGGTGTCTTGTTATATCATATCAGAAATGAATAACAGCAATTACCAGTGACAATAACAGTCTCACGTCTGTAAGTGGGAACTAGAATGGAACGGTGTATACAAAATCCAGTAACAAAAGCAGCATTAGTTACTGGAAAGCGAAATAAGTTCATAAGAGGGAAATCTACATTTCAGTTTCATATCTTTCACCAAGAAATAATTTCAATATAAAGGATTGTGTTACTTCTCACTACTTCCCTTTCTCCATTTATAAAATCAATTTAATGCCTATTCAATGCCAGGTAGGGACCAGGCTATGTACTAGGTGTTCCAGAGGGTACAAAGATAATTTGGCAGAGCATAATGTGCATCCACAACTGTGCAGTTGTAAAAATATGTATAAAAGAAACTGAACTTTTGAGACAGTATTTAAGTGCCAAATGAGTGGAAGAGATCATAGAAATTTAGATATGTGAGTGATCCCCTTGAGCTTAGATCTGTCATGAGTTCGTTCAGTCAGAAGAAGTGGATTTTGCTTTTGGCTTTGAAATATCAAGACATGCTGGAATGGAGAGTAGAGGGCATTCTGGGGAGAGATATTCAGGGATGTCTTGGCAATAATGAGTACACCTTATGTCTGAAGAGAAGAACACATATAGGACAAGGTAGAGAAAACTCTTAAAGAAGTGATGAGTTAATTTAATAAAAATCTTGAATATATTTTTAATCATGAGTTTAGACACCATAATGGATTAAAAGTGGATTTTGAAGGTCACTTCTCATTTTGTATCCTACTCTTCTTCCTGGAACAAGTGGATGTTCTTAGGTACTGCATCTGGAGTTCCTGTGTCCAGCAGCTTTTTTCTGACACTTGTTGCTATGAATGGTACGAATCTGAACATTGCCAGAAGTCTCCATGTTCTTGCAAAAGGGCTGTGTTTCACAGCAGCCAGTCTGGAACATTCGAGGAGTGAAAGTAACCCACTATTGGAGCACCCAGTTTGTTACAAAGAGAGTGGTGTGCTCCAAATCTTATCCTTGATTTTCAGTTTCCCTTTTGGCTTCTGTTAAAAAAATACTCTCCGGGAAAACTTTCTGTCAGAATAAGCACCCCAGGTGCTGAGCTTGTATGATAAAACACTGAGGTGCTTGAGGATAAATTGATGGCAGGAAAAGTTGCCTGTTGAATTAATTAAGTTAAATTCACATCTCTTGTAGTCATTAAGTAGCAATGTGCACTTTAGGTAAAAATATAATTCTATTCCTTTTCTATTTACATTCTTCTTACTTTCCCTCCTTCATGCTCTGTTTAAGGACTGCCGGTTCAGGGGAACAACACTTAATTCCCGTAACTGAGAATCAGCATTTGTTCCCATAACTGCAGAAAGACTTCTGTTCCTGTTAATGCCAATGGATTTTTAGTTCCATTAAGGGAAATAGCTCTTTATTTTCATGAATGTTGTGCAATGAGAAGGCTTGGAAGCTAAAAGAAGAAAACCATAAGGAAAACAATTGATTCATGGTAATGGGTTTTTGCTTGTCCAAAAATTCTCTTATAACTATTTTGCTCCCATGGGAGGAATACTGACGAAACTTATAGAAAGTGGTGTGTGTGTGTGTGTGTGTGTGTGCGCGCGTGTGCCTGATTTTAGGCTGTTTATTTTATAGATTACTTCGCACACCCTGATTACCCTGATCTCTTGTTTATAAAGCACTTTGTTCAGGCTACAAACGGAGATTGATCACGATTTTTAACTAACAACTAGAAGGTAATAGAGTGTGCGAAAATATCTTACTTTTCATTCAAAGGACTGATAGGAAACTACTAATCCTATGTGTATCTCAGGCATGTAGTATAATTGGGGAAAAAAAATCTCAACAGGTATCTATTATATAATTCAATAGATATTTGTATAGATGTTGTTTCTATTTATTTTGGAAAAATAGTGTCAATAAATACACTGTAATAAATTGGTCCCCAAACAATTTCATGCGAATGTATTTAAAAAATTTCTATGCAATTGTACTCAAATAGTTTCTTATTAAAAAGCTAGCAGAATTTTTTTTCGTTAACTAACTTTTTAAATATTACAAATAACCTTTATATATATAAAATAGAAATGATATTTAGTAAGCTTGGGTTTTTCATGTATCAAGTTCTCTTAAAATTGGTCAAACAGACAAATTTCAGGTTATATCTGAGAGCATAAAGGAATTTTTCTTTAAAAAAATACATTTTTCTACAAAGTAGTGAAAAAAATGCTTTAGAAAAAAAATCAAAACTAGAAAATAAAGTTTAAAAAAGCTTTAAAAATTATTGTACTGGTCAATTATAATAGTAACAAATAATAGGAAACAGAGTTAAAAGAAACCTTATACATTATTGTACCGGTTATTAATATTGATAATTAATGATATCATGACCACTACATTTCTTCAACATTTTCTTCAACATGTAGATGGGGAAACTGAGCTGCACAGAAAGATAAACACATTTGTCAACTTTTTTCTTTTCTTCTGGAAAACATTTTCCACATACATAAAAGTAGTGTGTAGCACAGAACCTTGCTGTTCAATGTGGTAATCACGAGCCACGTGTGATTACAAAGTGATTCAAATTTGGCTATTGACATGTCGCCATGATAATATTTTGGATAAACTGAGTTACACGGAAATAATTTAAAATATGGATTTCACTTATTCATTTTTACCTTTTAAAACTGATTACTAGGAGATTTGAAATTACGTATGTGGCTCACTTTCTATATCTTTGGACACTGCTGGCAGTCCATAAACCCTATGGAATAGTAAGTAGGTACAAATACCCACGTCAACAGCCATCATGGCTCATCTTGTTTCACTTATGCCTATGTACTTTCGCACTGCCCATGGTCACGCAGATAATTAGTCCCAGATTTGGCATGAACACCTGCTTATTGGCTGTTGTTCTTTTTACTACTATTAATTGAAGCATTTTGTGAGTGTGTGTGCATGCCAGTTTTACTTCTAATTATTTAACCCTCCATTTCTGAGTTACTGATTTTGACAGTTTAATAATATATTTATTCATTTTCCTTGCTGAGTTTATTTTAATTTTATTGATAAAGATTTTTAGACAAATTCTCCAATTTACTTTACCAAGTACAGTGGATTCATTTGTAAATAGTTGCTCATACTTGCAAAATTGTGATCACCTGAAGATACCAAAGGAGTTAGTGCCTTCTTGGCTGTATTTTTTATTTACAGTTTTCATGAAAATTTCCATTTTCCTCTTAAAGTAGATGTTAAAAGAGCATAAGTGTCCAATAATCAATAAAAATATCTATTGAATATTTGCACTGTAAGACACACACACACACACACACACACACATTATGTCATTTAGGGAGTTAGTAATCTTGGAGTGGGAAGAGAGAGGAGGAAGCAGAATTTTGTAGACATGCTGGACCTGAAGTGTCAGGGGAATATTAAAGCAGAACTCTCTAGAGATTAGCAGACGCTGAGCTACTGGGGAAAGTGTTTCCCATCTGCACCTTCTCTTTGTGATGACTTCTTGAATAGAAGAGGAGAAAATTTTGCTGTAACTATTAATTATGCTATTTCAGAGAATATTTACGTTTACATTTCTGCACATAATTTTATGGACCTTTGTTATAGTTATTTCCAAGCACACATACTTGTGTATTTTGAGGGATGTAAATCATTAATAGAATCTACTTAATACATTTTTAACTTAATTACAAATTCGATTTAGCACATTTGCATCTTAGGAACTGAAAACGGCTTTATCACAGAAAATCCAAGAGTTCTGAGTTTTTCCTTCTACCTGAGGTTGAGACTTAGCACAGTAATGTGATGTTTTTCTGGATACTCCTAACAAATGTGCCTACCCTTAAGGGTGATTTAGGTAGAAGAACTGATGCCTGCATGCTGGCTATCTTCTAGGTGCCCTACGGATACCCATCTACCATTCCCTGGTCCTGGGAAGCTGATCTGTAGAGACCATGTCACCTGGTTCCCTTGTCCTCTCTACCCTCTGATTAGGTGAGAACAGTGGGAAATATCAGCAAGACATGGGAAGTAGGGAGTGAATTCAGGGTGTCTATTCCCTTGTTCTTTTCCTGTATAATTGCTGAGGGTGGCTGCTGTTTACCCAGACCCTCTGTCTCTGGATTTTGGTCGTCACTCACTCCACTGCAGACCTAGGGCTGCTAATGCCCTTCCCCTTCAAATGGCCAGAGGTACTGCCTTATCCCTAGTGGGTTTTCCACTCTTGCCCATACATTTGTGACATCCTTTTATTAAACTCCCCTCAAGCTATCCCAATTTGAATGTGCCATTTGTTTCCTGGGGAATCGTGAAAGTCCTGGAATCAAGGATTTCCAGACTTGACTTTGTATGTTAGAAATCCAGTTTGACCCTAGATACCTCAGTGTACTTTCTTCAAAAGTTGAGTTTCTCCTTGGAAAATAAATTGGCAGGTGGCTGGAGATTCTGAGACATTGAGCAAAGCCTAATTGGAAGAAGAATTTTCTCACATTTCTTTCCACTTAAATAATAAAACGTTATGCTTCACTGAATACAATGTACAAGTAATATTCCAGAATATACTTGAAGACGAACAGTTTTTCAAGGTATACGTGCAATTAAACAAAGAATGAGTTGGCAGCTGCAGCCCTGAAGTCCATGCATCTGGACTTGACTTTAAATCGACGCCACAGACACGTTGGGCTCACATTGCTAGCAACACACTAAGTCCTAATGCACTTAAGAGCTTCAGGTTTTTAATAAGCATTTTCTTCAAAGCCGTGGCTTGATTTGCTCTGTGATTTTTGTCAAGTGCATATCATATCAAAGGATAAGTGTCTGCCAAAGCCTTTCTTCAGCCACCAAAAGGGAAGTTTTGTTTGAAGAAAGTCAAGCTGGCTGCAGTGACCAGCTCCCACTGGGAAGATGAAAGCAATGATTGGATTTCCTGTTACTCTTTTGTTGTTGTTTGTATCCCTCACATGTTTTAATCAACATGAAAGAACATGTTGCACTGTGAGAGCGGTGCAATTTGAGAAAGCCATTTAGAGGCTGCCAAATAGATCTGCAACTAATAAAGTTGTATTTGTCTATGGTGTCAAAGAGCAGATTTGTAAGAAATGATTAATAAGGGCCAGAATGCCAGACGTGGAGAGACGATCAGGAGATTATTTTGAAAATGAATTTCTCCACTGCAGATTCTTAGGAACATTTTAAGAAACAAGATAGACTGTAAAGGCTAATTCTGATCCAGTGACAATGTATTGTAGCATTGAGATATGATTATGGGGTGAACTGCAAATGTTTTCTATACACAGGTACACATGGCCTCATAAATCAAGAATAGGAATTTCAAATTGAGAACTAAGATTTCCTTATTGATCATCTGTATTTAATATATATGAAAATATTCATCTTAATTTATTTCTATCAATTGTTTTCTTATTAAATTTCTGTAATATATATAATAGGCCCTCAGTATGTTTTTGTTCAAGGAATGATTAGATAGTTCAAGCACATGTATTTTTAAGTTTATAAACCATTAAAAATTCTGTTACATAATGATGCTTGCGCCCTGAAGAAAGGAAAAAATAAAAAAAGGAACAATACCATCATCGTTATGTTTATTATAATCTGCAATTTCCATTAAGGAAATTAAGACCATAGGATATTCTTATTCAAATGAAGTTAAGTCTCAATTTTCTCAGGGTAAGTGCTTGAGGCAAGAAAGAAGTATGGCATCCCACCTGCTCTCTCAAAAGGCTGAGCTCTGCATTTCTTCATGAGGGAAGAAAGATAGAGAACACCACCCTCCTCTGCATGTTTTTGTTTCTAAAAATAATACGAGAAGATTCAGTTCACTGTATTCCTCAGTTTATAGGGTATGCTAGGCACTGGTCTGAACAAAGTCCTGCTCCTTTCTTAGTCATTGATGCATTTCCTTTATTCCCATTGTTCTCCGCGTTTCTCTACAAAAGACACCATGCTGTGTATCCTTCTGCTCTTATAGTCTTACAAAATGTATATTGCTGTTTCACGTATGTCTATTTTTAAATTATGAAAAGAGTAATGGAATAGATCTTGTTCTTTCCATTTTCATTCATAAGTACGTTCTTACAATTTTTCTTTGTGGCTATGAACAACATAGTCCACTGCTTCTGGCTAACAGTGCACTGTAATGGGTCTTAACCATATGATAACTACATCGTTCCTTGATGTTATCACTGTATTACAAATTCGTCTTCCAATTTCTAGGCCATACACCTTTCTATCTGTGGTCTCTGAGGGTTCTCAGGATCCCACAAGCCTGTCAATGCTTGTGTTATCTAGCTTTTAATTTTGGTCATTATGGACATAAAATGATGTCTCATGGCTTCAGTACGTATCTTCCTGATTAAGTCTGAGTATCTCTTTCTGTGCTAATTGGCTTGGTAGACTATCACCTCTGTAAATTGACAGAACATATACTTTGCCTAGTTTTCAACTGGGATTTGTTTTCACCTTTTTGATGTGATTTCACCTACGTATCAGACCTTTGACAGTTTTAGTGAAAACTTTCAATCTTCCATTTTCCCTGGTCTTTATTTATGAATTCCTTCCTTGAACAAAATCCTAAGTTTAGTAGGAGAGGTTGTGTCTTATGTATGTGTATGTTGTTCTGGGGTTTAAGAAGTTATTTCCCACTTATCTGTCCCCAAGTTATTCTTCTGTATTAGCTATTACTGATTGTATAGTTTTATATTACACATTTGAATCCTTAATATATTTAGTCTACATTTACATGTGATGTGGCTGGAAATCATGTGTTATTTTTTTTCCATATAATGCCAATTTTCCCAACTCTTTTATTAAACAATTTACCATTTGCCCATTGATAGTTGTGCTGGCACCTGTATCATATGTTTCTGCTCATGGGCTTGTATCTGGGCTCTCTATTCTTTTATATTAGATCATTATCTATTCTTGTGCCAACAACATACTGCCACTGCAGTACTGTTTTTTTTTAAATTAGAGCTTTATAGTATAGTATGAACTAATATCTGCTATGCCAAAGTTTTCTTCTTCTTTCTTTTTTTAAATATACACTTTGCTATTTGTAGACCTTTGCTTTTTCATATAAATTTTAGTGTAAATGTATTCAGAAATTTCTACTGGATTAGGAATGTACCAAATTTATAGATTAATTTAATTTAGACAACTTTTAAGTTGTGTCACCCAAAGGCATGGTATAACTCTTCAGTTACTCAGCCATCAATGCCCTACATTAGAGTTTTGAAATTCCTCAGACTTTTGACCATCGTATTTAAAATAATTTCTAGTAATTTATAGTGTGAAAGTAACATCACATTTCTATCGTATTTTTAAATTTTTGTTGCTTGTAAAAAGAGATTCTATTGAATTTTGCAATTTGATTTATATCAGGAAACCTTGGTCAATTTCTTTACAGTTTTAACAGTTCAGTCTATTAATTTCATTTATTGTCCTATGCAATGACCAATTTACCACAGCATTGGTGTTTATTAGAATTTATTTCTGGCTAATTACAGATGTATGCTCTTTTTCTTTCCTTTGATTCTAGCCTTCTAGATTATAAATGTTATCAAGGTACTTGATAATGATGAGTTTATAAAATTTTTACAGCAACCACTTTTATTTATCTTCTTATTTTAGCACTTTCTTCAAGGTTGTTTTTTCTCAGTGGCTTTATGGTGGTAAAATATCTGAGGCTTTATATGCCTGAGAGGATTTGGCATTCCTTAGTATTTAAATCACAACGTGGCTAGATGTATAATTTTTACATTAACACTATTTCCTTAAAAGACAGACAAACCTTGCTGCAGAGAATTCAAAGATCAGCTGATTTCTATCATTTTTTAGATGATCTCGTTGCCTTTCTTTTTGGTAAACTTTTGGAATTCTTCTTATCTTTGGTATTCTTAAATACTACAATAATGTGTCTAAGAGTGAAGATTTTCTTTTTTAACATATGATTTCTTTGTCACTCTGAGGACTTTCAATCTGGTCTCTTTCCCCTTTTTCTAATTTTAGAAAATTTATCTTCAATGTTTGTTCCTTTCTTTTGTAACTTCTTTGTTTTAGGGATTCCCATCACCTAGATACTGTCACTAGAATGCTCCATATATCTTTCATTTACATTTAAAATCATTTCAAATTTTTTCTACCTTCTGGAAGGTTGCCTAAATATGAATTCCTGCTTAGTAATTTGCTCTTAAATTATGTATATCATGCTGTTTATTCAATCTTTTTCCTTTCTTTGAACTATTGCCATTTTTGTACCTAATATTTGATTCATTCTTCAAATTCTTATTCTTTTTTTTTTTTTTGAGACAGAGTTTCACTCTTGTTACCCAGGCTGGAGTGCAATGGCGTGATCTCGGCTCACTGCAACCTCCGCCTCCTGGGTTCAGGCAATTCTCCTGCCTTGGCCTCCTGAGTAGCTGAGATTACAGGCACACGCCACCATGCCCAGCTGATTTTTTGTATTTTTAGTAGAGATGGGGTTTCACCATGTTGACCAGGATGGTCTCGATCTCTTGACCACCTGCCTCGGCCTCCCAAAGTGCTGGGATTACAGGCGTGAGCCACCACGCCCGGCCCAAATTCTTATTCTTATTCCATATTGCTAGCATGTCTCTTCATATATATTTAAGTATATTTATTATATATGATTTCTTTTTTAAAATTATACTTTAAGTTCTGGGGTACATGTATAGATCGTGCAGGTTTGGGGTTATCAACTACTCTACCTGATAATGTATTTTCAAAAACACTGTGTCAAACTTTGGTTTGTATCTTTCTTGGTAAATTTTGAGAATACAAGGGGATGAAGCTCAGGGTGGAGAGTTTCAGGCACCAGAACCAACTGTTGTTCACCCTTGTGTATCAGCAGATGAGGACCATTGATGATAAGAGAACTTGCTTATCATCAGACCACTCTCCTGGTCAGGGACGCACTTTTAAATTCTTGGAAAGAAAGAGAGAAGGCAGTTTCTTTAGTTTGTAATCCACCAGCCTTGGGTGAAAGACAGCATTAAGAAATGAATGCTGAAGGACAGAAGACCAATTTGGGTATGTTAGAATCCACTTCTCACAGTGACAGAAGTTTTGCAATCACCTGAAATTATTTTATAGATATTGGTGGCCTAAATTGTTATCAGCATAGTGGTGTGGCCCAGTGGCAAGTGATGATTTTCTCAATTTAACACAGGACAAAGAAAAGGAAAAAATATAGATGTTTCCCTGAGTATAATGAATAAAGATAATCTATAGTCTCTGTGTTTTTGTTTTCAGGTTTCTATTGTGGTTAGTTGTTTGCTCTTGTACCTCTGATGCATTCATTTTTTTTTTGTTGTAATTTCAGTAGTTTTTCAGGAGAAATCCAGCAGAAACATTTGCACAGTTTTTCTTCCTGCTGTTTATCCCTCCCTCCCTCCCTCCCTTCTTTCCTTTCTTCCTTCCTTCCTTCTTTACTTCCTTTCCTTTCTTTCCTTTCCTTTCTTCCTTCCTTCCATATCCCTCTCTCTTTCTCTTCCCCCACTACATCTCTTCTTTTCCCTTCTCTCCTTCCCTCCTCTTCCCTATCTTTTCTTTTCCTTCCCTTCCCTTTCGTTCTGGTCCCTAAACCCTGGACAAAGGAAGCAGTAATGTCAGAGGAAATAAGAACTGCATTTAGCAGCAGCACGAAATTGTTATTTTACTCCTTTTCTTCTTTTCAAGCCCAGCCCTACAGTTTTCTAATAGGTTCAAAATATTGGATGAAGATTTGAAATGTCTCCAATAAACTACTCAGTTCTCTTCTACTGAAGGTGCTTGCCGGAGGAGAGTAGCTATCACTGACATTGGTGATGTTCCAGAAATTTTTATTCATTGGCTCTTTATTAACAATCTTTGTGAGTTTTTCCTATTTTGTAGTTATTCTGTTATCATTTTCTTCCCACTTCCTGGGTTTAATTAGTTCCATATTTCATATGGCTCATGATCCCAGAGTTTTCAGACCTCCAGTGTCTTCCATTGCAATTGCTTAAAGTACAATTATTCTAATTGATCAAATATTCTTGAGAGAAACTCAGTTCTGTCTATTTCCTTCATAAAAATCAGAAATTCTTAAGAACTTGTTGGCCTTTATTATATTTTTAATGACAGCTTCCATCTTGTTTTTTTTATTTTTTTATTTTTTGAGATGGAGTCTCTCTCTGTTGCTCAGGCTGGAGTGCAATGGCATGATTTCAGCTTACTGTAACCTCCATTTCCTGAGTTCAAGCAATTCTCTTGCCTCAGTCTCCCGAGTAACTGGGATTACAGGCAACTGCCATCATGCTCAGCTAATTTTTGTAGAGATGGGGGTTTCACTATGTTGACCAGACTGGTCTTGAACTCATGACCTCAGGTGATCCACCTGTCTCAGCCTCCCAAAGTGCTGGGATTACAGGCGTGAGCCACCGTGCCTGATCCAACTTCCATCCTGTTTAGACAAATAACATTAACAATGGAGGAAGGAAGGAAGGAAGTAGAGATGAACTTTTCCCAGTTCTTTTTGAATTTTTGTATTTTTAAATTTTTCTCAGTGAACAAGTTTAGTAATAAAATATATAGCAAAAGGTGTTTAAAGGATTAAAAAGTACTAAAATATTAAGAAAATGCATAAGACTTTAGAACCCATTAGCAAACTGTCATCATTTTGTTTTTCTGCAAGGTCCATGAGTTGATCATTTTGACATCTGGAAGCAAAATCTCTTTTCAAGTCACTTCATAAACATAAATTACAAGTATTTCTTTCTAATATTTTACACTTAAAAAAGATTTATATTACATATAAGATGAAAATATATTTTGTAATACCTGACTTTTGAACAAAGATTTCATCATATTCAGATAATGGCAGATGTTTTGACCTTCTACCCTTGATCAGCACATAGAATTGTTTGCTTTTTCTTGCAGCAATAATTGAAATCAATAAAAAAGAAGACATCTTCCATAAACCTTACACAGAGAAGGAGAGATATGGTTTTCCCTTGGACCTTTAGCATGAAAACTGCCATGCAAAGCACTGGAGATTTAATGTTATCAAGATTTGTTCTTTTTGGCTAATATAAATTTTAATCTGTTGCGCTCCCAATCCCAACACAGTCGGTCCTCTCCATAAAATTGAAATGGCTCTGTGATGAGGAAGACAAGTGGCAACTATTGAAAGCATATGCCGACTTCGATATAGACACACACAACACTTTCATTTGCACATACATTGCTAATGTTTTACTGTGAAACCTTGTATTTCTTCACACATTTGGTTAACCATATGCCTTTGATGACAATCCAATTTTAAAGCATGGCTTCTTATATGGAATGAGAAGTATAATTAAGCTAAAATTTTAGCCTAGGCCTGTAATGCATTTTGATTTCTCATGAGGTTCTAATCCAGTTTACAAAATGTTTCCAGATGTACAGTCTAGTTCCAGATCAATTTTTATGGGTGTGCAGAAATCATAATCCTAAATTATGAAAATGTATTTATAGTCTTTGTTATGGAAGCTCTATTTGGAGCGTCATCTTGAAATTATTAAAGTCATGGGAAGCTGCACAGAGCTATTTAAGATTTTCAATTTTGTATAGGGGCTCAAAATCAGTGATCGTAAAATTTGAAAATCTAGGTCTTACAGATTAATATGAGAGATTTAAGATGTTCACATTTGGTCTATTTAATTTTTTGTTTAATCTTCTATTTATTTAATTTTCTGTTGTATCTTCAGTGATGAGTTACGCTATTTAGGGTCAGAACTAGGAGAGAGAGCTGGTACAATACATTTGTAATTTTAGGCAAGATATCTTTGTTTTGAATTCTCTGATTCTGAATGTTTCTTGAATAATTTGTTCATTTATTTAACAATATGTCAGATATTGTGCTGGAAATTAGGTATATAATGATGAATACAAGAATATTCTGAAAGAGCTTACAGTGTAGTAAAATAGTAAGAAGCATAAATCAATCTCTAGGGATGAACAGGATGTAACAAAGTGAACATTGAAGGGAATGACTCTAGACACAATGCTCAGCGTTAGCAGTGGTGTGAGTGTGGTCACAGCATGAGGAACTTCAAGTAGTTCTTTCCAATGAGTAAAGTTCAATGCCAGTAGTGCCATAGATTAACCTGGAAAAGAGGTCGGCAAAAAGTGCAGCCAGGGCTTTTCCCACTGGCCTGTAAGAAGTTTGAAGTTTTCCTGTAACAGGAAGCAAGTGAAATGCCTTTCAGAGATTGTAGAGATTTGGACCAAACAGAGAATTGTTCAGATTATAAAAATACTGCGGCTTTGACTAAAGCTCAGAATATCCATAAACCATACTATGGGAATATCCCCAAGAAAAGTGAGTGCTTACGATCATCAAAATTCATACAAAAGGATGTTTAGTACAGCTTTATTCACAATAGTTTCAAATGGAAACAATTTAAATCTCCATCAACAGAAAAATGGATAAATACGTGATGGCACATTCATACAGTAGAATACATCAGTGGAAAAGAACAAACTCGAATAAATCCATGGATACGACTCCATACGTGCAACTACAACATCGAGCAAAACGAGCCAGACAAAAAAAAGTATGTAATCAACACCGTTTTTATAAAGCACACGAAGAATCAAAATGTATATTTTTGAGAGAAGTTAGGTTAGCTTTGGGGAGAATATTGACTGTGAGGGGCAATGAGAGCTTACTGAGATGCTTAAAATTTTCAGTATTGCAGATGGGTGCAGTGGCTCATGCTTGTAATCCCAGCACTTTGGAAGGCCAAGGTGGGTGAATCCTGAGGTCAGCAGATGGAGACAAGCCTGGCCAACATGGTGAAACCCCATCTCTACTAGAATACAAAAATTAGCTGGATATGGTGGTGCCTGCCTGTAGTCCCAGTTACTTGGGAGGCTGAGGCAGGAGAATCTCTTGAACCTGGGAGACAGAGGTTGCAGTGAGCAGAGATCGCGCCACTGCACTGCAGCCTGGTGACAGAGCGAGACTCTGTCTCAAAACAAATAAAAAAATTCAGTATTGCATCAATAATTACATGGATATGCATATTATGGATTACGTGAATATATATGTGCAAATATATATATTTATGTGATATAGATGTGCAAAAATACATATGTAATCCATATATATGCATATAGCCATATATATGCATAAAATTCATACAATTATTGAGCTGTACATTTGAATATGTATTTTATACCTTAATTCAAATTAAAAAATTTGAGTCAGTGGAAATCACCGGAAGAACTAGGAAAGTAGACTTCTTATTCCTCTTGTATTTTGTGTTTTTGTGCATCTGTGCCATAATAAAATTAACATTGTGCTTTAATTCAAAAGAACCAGATTTAAAACATAGCTCAGTTTGCTAGCTGTGAGAGTTTATGCAAATAATGTAGCCTCTTGAAGTTTCATTTTTGTCACCTGTAAAATGGAGATAATAATAATTATTTTATGGGATTGTCGTGAGAACTAAATAAGAAGTGGTTTTAAACTGGGCACACTGGGTCATGTCTGTAATCCCAGCACTATCAGGGGCTGAGGTGGGCGAATTGCTTGAGCTCAGGAGTTCCAGGGGACACTGGGCACCCTGGGGAAACCCCATCTATACAAACAAAGAAACAAAAATTAGTCAGGCGTGGTGGTGCATGCCTGCAATCCCAGCTACGTGGGAGGCTGAGCCTGAAAGAGCAAGGCTGCCATGAGCCGAGATCACACCACCGTACTCCAGTCTAGTGACAGAGGCAGGCCTTGTCAAAAAAAAAAAAAAGTAATAACAATCGGTGGGGCGCGGTGGCTCACGCCTGTAATCCGAGCACTTTGGGAGGCCGAGGTGGGCGGATCGAGGCCATCCTGGCCAACACGGGGAAACCCCGTCTCTACTAGAAAAAAAAAAAAAAAAAAAAAAAAAAAAAAAAATTAGCCGGGCGTGGTGGCACACGCCTGTGGTCCCACCTACTCGGGAGGCTGAGGCGAAGTCATCGCTTGAACCCGGGAGGCGGAGGTTGCAGTGAGCCGGGATTGCGCCACTGCCGTCCAGCCTGGCGACAGAGCAAGACTCCGTCTCAAAAAGGTTTAGTTCATGTCCTCTAGAGAGGAGACTAAGCCCAGGGTGTAGGCCTAGGACGTCAAGGGTGAGAAGTGAAACTCTAGAATGTTTGCCAAGGATAATTTATACTAGTTTTCTCAATAAATTTGTTTGTTTCCTGTTAGCCTCCTAAAATGAATAATTTTTTTCTCCTTTCCCCCTCTCCTTCCATTCATCTCTTCCTTTCTTCCTTTCTTCCATTTTTTTTCAGTATCATTAATTGTAGTGGCTCAGAGGATGATAGAATTGGAATTATTCAGTGGTTTCATCCACTTTATATGTTAACTACTTAGAATAACAATAAGACTATCAGCAATATGGTGACTGAAAACAGTTAAAAGACTTTTGTTGTAATTGTGGCCCTCATTTTCTGTCTCCAGTAGTCACATTATGTCTACACTGTCAGGGCTCGTAGCTGTTAGGTATCATGCTTCGTCCCTTTTAACCACCGGCTCCTGCTGAGCCTGCCTGTAGGTGTGTAATGTTCACCGTCTGTCAGTGTCTAATCATTGTCCTTGACTGAAGCTGTTCATTAGTAGATTCCTCAGAAAGAGCTCAAAGAAACATTATTCCTTGAATTTCTGCAGGTTGAGAACAGATACATTTATGTCTGAAAGCCAGATTTGCTGAATACACAGTCCTCAGATCAAATTTTCTTTTGTTGAGTAGCATAAATATGGTACTTCCTTTCTTCTGCATAAAGCATTGCACCAGAAAGTCTGCAAATCACAATTTCTTTCCTTTGTTCTTTTTACCTTAATATTCAAATACATTATTCTTTTTCTTTAAAGTCTTGCAATTTTTCTAGAATATATCTTGGTGTCTCAGGTATGAGGCGTGTTCAGTATGAGGTATGTAATTTCAAATTTATTTTTAAAGTTTCCAGAATTTTTTCTTAGAACTCAGACTTCAGTTCTTGTCCTATATCCTTGCTTTGTTTTCTTCAGGATTTTCTATTATTTGCTTGTTAAGTCTTCTTTATCTTCAATAATCATCACTTTCCTTTAATGTTATTTTTCTCCCTTCATTTCTTTTGATCTTCTATTTATAATAAAGCATTACCTATTATTTTCATTTCTCTTGAATTCTTTTAGTCTTTGTTTCTAAATAATTGTTTTATTTTGAATTCTTTCCAAAGTTCTGCCTCATTTCTTATTTTTTTATCATTCAGATTTTTTGTTTTTTTATATCTTACATGAATGTGTGCTTCGTGAATAGCAAATTACAGTTTGTTGTCTGGTAGAAGGCCTCTCTGGCCCCATCCCCCCAGCCACATGGAAAGAGCTTAACTTCCTTACGTGACTCGGCACAATGCCCCCGACTGAAGGAACTCCAGCCCCTCCCGCCTAGCAACCACCTAACCAATCATCACCTGCCTCTCTAGCTCCCGCCCAGCAAACTTCCTGCCCAAACCCTGACCAATCAACATATGCCCTTTCAACCTCCTGCCCACTCAACTTCCCGTTCGGCAAACTCCCCACCCGGCAACCGGGACTAACCAATCATCACCCCTCGCCACTGCTTTCCCACCGCCTCAGGCCCTCTGCCCCCATAAAACTGACCAAACAAAGAAAGCGCCCGCGATTCCTCCCTTCCCGCTTGAGTCGCCCGGAGATCCCAATAAAGTCGGTACCGGTCACTACGCGTTCTGCCTCGTGTTTACTGGGTGCCTGCCTCCGTGGGTCAGGGTCCCGCAGCTGGGGTCGCACATTTGTATTTTTCCATTTTGATTGCAGTTTATATTACATTTTTGTATTATCATTTCCTAGTGTTCATTTTATGATGGTGGAACAACTCTATCAGCTTTATTCTAAGAAGCTTGAAGTATTTTTCTACTCATTGCCATCAACTTTTTATGCAAACTAAGTATCGATTTTGCAACTGGTATCATTCTGATATTATGGTATGTTTCAAATGGAAAAATAAAGCACGTATAATATATCTGGAAAAAAATTCTGATTTGTTAAAAACAGTTACAGTTCTAAATTCATCTATTTTTCTATTGTATTTTTCTAGTATTTTCTTCTATTATTGTTTACTTTGTTAAGTACATCTAAACCATAAATACTATCTTTTTCATCAGAAAGATGTTAGGCGTTAGAAAAAAATGAACAAAGAGATCTGCAGCCCTTACTGATCCATTTAGACTTTGCCTGAGCTAGCAAATAAAAGATTAAAAATAAAAAGCACATTCTGGATTATTCTTTTCCCTCCTGTGTCTCCCAACCTTCCAGAGCGTAGCACACATTTTCTTTGGTCTTATCTATGCAAATTGACCACCTGGCCTCTCATGCAAATTAGTCATGTTTTCTAAAAGGATAAGAATTGTAGGAATGTAGTGTTCTTTAGTGCCAACACCAACTGACTTTTCTAGAACACTTAAAAATGGCTAATTCAATTCCCAGGTTTATCCTTAAAAGTTGCCTTGGTAAAAACCCAACTTCCAAGATGCTATTGTGAAACAGCGACAGAAATCCGTAGGATGTCAGGCCTGAACTCCAGATAAATATCTTTCATTAACAAAGGATTTTATGAAAACTAAATGAGACAGGGTATTTGAAAAGGTTTTGTTAAAGAAAAGAATTATACAAATATGAGGTATTACCATCATTCTTTACTGTTATGAATTTTAACTTCCATTTAAAATCTATTTCTTGTTCTACTTGGCATTTGCTTGGATACATATGTGGTTACTTTCACTTAATAGAATCCCTTCCCCTAAAATGAGACTCATAATGGATTCTTATTAAAATGGTATAAATGTCAGTGTAAGACTCAGAGGGGGGAAATTAGTTCTAATAACTGCAGTAGAGTTCAGCACTCAATCAATTTACATATCTTGAGTTAATTTCTCTTAAATATACTGTCCTTGCAAGCTCCATATGAGCCTGGATAAGGTACATTAGAATTCTATTAATGTAATATATATTAAATAATGTAGTTATTTCTTAAATACAGCATAGATCAATCTTTCGCTTCTGCAAGGCTAAACTTTTTTCTGTTTTCTGTGGCAGCACATGGTTAAGAATAATAATCTAGTCAGCTTACAGGGTGTAATATGCCTCTTTTGGCCATCAAATAATGCATTTGTGTGTGTGTGTGTGTGTGTGTGTGTATGTCCCCATTATGGCTCAAAACACAAAATTAAGAATAAATATCCATCATATTGCCTCTGCCAGGAATGCATTTATCAAGGGAATTTAATTAATCAAATGCAGTGCATCACTGTTTTGTCAAGCTTGCCTCTGGTAGGAAGGCATATGCTTGAATTCAAGCTGGGAAAAGGATGATGTAAACTATTTTCTGACATGAAACCAGCTCTGAATGACTTCATAGAGTGAAACACGTTATAGAAAGTTGTGAGAAATCTTTTCTCATTAAATGGTGATGCTGATTACTAATCAGTAAGTATCTTCAGCACTAGGCAGAAGAATGTGATGCATGGAAGGTTTTCCAGGGAAATTTTGGAGGTTTTATTTAACTGGTCAGTTTTACTAAGTTTAGGCAAACATGTTTGTTTAGCTTGATAAAACGGAAATAAAAACTCCTTCTTTTCTGCATCCTTTTATGGCGAAAGAAACTGCTTCTCTTCTACATTTTGGGGAAAGTTTCTCTTTGTAAGTGGAGAGAAAGCTTATAGATACTTCTCAGGCTTTGTGTACAGAGTTCAGTGTTTGGTACAGAAATTATAAAATAATGATGATGGTGATGACGATGATGGCTACCGCTTATCAGTGCTGTTCACGTTGTAGGCAATGTTCTAAGTGCCTTATGTGGATTAACTCATTTAAATCACGGCAGTCATGTAGTCAGGCTACTGAGACATGGGGACTTTTTACTAAAGGACCCCTTGCAAAAGGCTACAGAGAAGGCGAGAAAGCAGGATTCAGCCTGAGGCCAGTCTAGCTACCAGGAATATACCACTACCCTGATGCTTCTAGTCAACACACAGGACTGATGCTGACATCCAGAATTATGCCTAGACTTGTGGGAAAAATAAGTTCTGGACTATGCTCTCAGCACTGGCAGTTTGGACCCCACCTACAGAGGAACAAATGTATAAAAAAATCACTCTTTTAAAAAAAATGCCTTTATAACACAAGCATTTGTTGGATATTATTCTGCATAAGGATGTTTGCTAGGCAATGTGATGATGCAAAGAAACATCAGATCCCCAAGAAAATGTACAGATAGAGGGGAGATTTTGCAAATAACTGTAATGAGCCAGGAAACGATAAGAACTACAAAAGAGGTACAGAATTCCTCTGATATGAAAGATGAGAATAAAACATGCTTTCTTTCAAGGAGTGGGCAGATAATTTTCTTCATTCCATGTCTGAATGGCAAAGTCAAGATAGTAAATACTCTTAGTTTTAAAAGTTAGCAGGAAATTTTAATCAAACACTGGGGTTTCATGGAGAAGAGTTCTCTGGAACACATTCAGATTCTCTCCATGTCCTCATTTAGTATATTCTTTTTTCTTTTATTTTTCGTTTATTATTTCCATACACCTGAACTTCCATGCCATTCAGAAGTGTAAACGTGGGTAATTAAATATAAAATTAAATATTTCTGCTTTGATAAATGACTTTCTGATGGAAAGTATATTATTTTTATAATCCTATTCTGCTTACCATTTAGTGAACTGTAAATATTAAATAAAATCCCCTATTTGGACTCTTTATAGCATTTCTTCAATTCCTTTCTTTCTTTTCCCTCTTCCTTCCTTTTCTCCTCCCCACTTTCTCTCTTTCTCTCTTTCTTTCCCTCCCTCCCTTCCTTCCTTCCCTTCTTCCTTTTCCCTTCCCCTCTCCCCTTCTCCTTGTTTTCTTCCTTTTTTCTCTCTCTTGCTTTCTCTCTCTCTCTTTCCCCTTCTTTCCCCCCTCTCTCTTCTTCCTTTTCTTTTAGGAAGTTTAACAATCTGATAGACATATCTATCATCATATTAAGAATGACGGACTCATTGAACTGTTGGCTTCATAAACAGATATTCATTAATCAAATAAAATTTTACCTTACAAAGTCTCATGCAAACATATAAAATAACATTTGCTGACATAGAATTTATTCCTTAAAATTCATGAGTCACATTACAAAAGCTGATGTTTAATTAGAATGTGATAGCAAAATGACACTTCAGAAATTTAAAACTAATGCAGTGTTTAACAATTAGGATTTTAAGTATCATTTTTGAATATATATAAATTTAGCAGACATATAAGAAGTGAAATAATTTTCTAATGTAGTTTGATAAAAATCATTAACACAAATATTTTCACAAGAATGCATATGAGGACAAGTTATTTCTATGATCTGAAATATTCTTTAAATTATATTTGCAAAATATTTCTATTATATAGCAATAAGAATAAGTTGTAAGACTTGTTTGATATAAAAACAGCAACCAACTGAATTATCTCACTTGGATGTTTGCCAACAGCAGACACTGAAAATTTGAATCCTTAGCCTCACGTTGTTCTGACTGTAAACTTTAAGTGAACCCACATATATTAGCTATATTGATATTTTTAAATGAGATGCCCCTACTAGTATTACATCCATATGTGCTGACTGTAATTGGGAAAAATTAGATTTAATGTTTACATAAAGTCGGGCCGAAAAACAGCTGTTCCCAAGGCCAATGTCCCCTTTGGGACTTTGTACTCAAATGTCCCAAAACACATATTCCTGCTATCCATTCCCAAACGATGATGTACATTTTAAACTGGCAGCAATTCTGGAAAAGATCCAGATTACAAAAGTTTTATAATTTTATGGATATGGATTATCCACAATCACAACAGTCCTTAATTACTCACATTCTTACTGGCACATTCATACTTTCAAAATAGGCACACACGTAGAACAAGTTAAATAATCAGATATTTGTATCTAATGCAGAAACATACAACACTCATGAGGTTCAACAGAACTGTCCTGGGACTCCATCCTGCTTGTACTATTTCTTTTTCTAGTATTTCTGAAATGGTGTGAATGATCCATTATAGACACACATTTCGTATAGCTCATTTAGCAAAGCAATAGACTAAGAGTTATACTCCCACTCTAATGATAATTTCTACAAAGTACTTTCCTAAATAAATAATATTCTGTTATTTAGTATATTAATATTTGATTGAAAAATGGAAATTTCTCAAATAACAACTATAAACTAAAAGTGTGCCTGTCTTAACTAATTGCAAATTAAGAAAAAAGATGCATGAATTTTTTCTCAGTTGAAGCCTCGATAGTGAAAACTATATTATTTTATATTACCTCTGCTTAATGGAGTGGGGACGTTTGTCCATTGGTGTAAAAAGTGCGTAAATGAACAATAAAAACTTCGGAAATCATATGTTTTTTCCCCCTTATTCTGGATTTCTCCCTACTCCACACGCTAGCTAATACACATTTGCTTTCAATATGCTGATTGCTATCAATAATTGTATAAGGGTCTGAGAGTTGACTCTACTTGTAAGGTAATGAGTTAACCTGCTATTACAAGAATTCTGGATGTTTTACTCACAGCACAGCAGCAGTATGTTAAACGCACCGGTGCCCCTTCGCCCGGAGTTCTCATAGTGCTGAGATGCATAAGGGCTCAGGCTTAGGTTTATTACATGCACAGAATGTAGATGAGGAACTCTAAGCTTAGGAACCTCAGGTATTTTATAATGAGCTATAAGAAGACATAAGCAATCTTTGCCCTGTAGGGAGATATTATACTAGAGTGTTCGTTAATACTATCTCAGAGGGAGACACACTGTCTTTATCTATCAAGGCTGTTTGCTTTATAGACATCCTTGGAAACAGTCTAGAACAAAATTAGTTAGTGTGCTTGCTCACAAAATGTGTAGCCATGAGAGATATCTGTGGAGAATTATCTCCAAATAGCTGCATCTCTTGTTTCCAGGTTGTCTTTGCTATGGCAGATATTTCCAAGAGTACAGCACTCTAGTTAATCTGACTGGTAGAAACTGGGACTAGATCTGTTTAGTTTGTCTCATACAGCATTCACTTGAGGTTATTCCCAACAAGACTCCAAACAGAAGGACCAACATGTCCTATTTACCTCAACCGTTCCTTCACAAGCCATTATTTTATCCCTTAGAAAGCCAAATGGTTTCTTTTTAATTTACTGCATTGACCTTTTCACTTGGCTTGAGGAATTAAGTGGGATGCAGAAAGCTACACAAGAGATTGCCCAGCTGCCACCTTGTCCTTCAAGGATAAAGTCTAGGACACTCCTCTCATTGATATCAACCCGAGGCAGTGCATCCAGGCTGACTTGCATGCCCTCCTGGGTTAGGTGGTGGTCTGTGCCTTAAACACTTGATGATCTCTTACAACCCACAATTAAAGCAAAAATGTCCATGTTTTTGGAACGGAAGCATGTGAATACCTGACTTCCACATGAAATAGAATCCTGATAGTGCCCGTGGAAAGACAGTGTTGATTACAACTGATGGTGCTCCTCATGTAGAGTCTACATGAGTCTTGGGGCATAGGTTTAAAGTGTTTCCAAATGTAGTCTCTTGGCTAGACTGTAGGCTTTAGGGTTCCAAGTTTAGTTTGAATAACTGAGTGTCTGCCTTACTTTGGAGGAACCACCAGTTTTCCCACACTACATGCTTCATGGCATTTCTCTGCCCCACTGAGTGGGTGGGAAAACACTGGTATTTTGGGAGTTAGAGCCAAGCAATTCTATTTCTGATAGACATTTTGAGAAAATTAAGAGAAGTGGAAGCCAAATCATGGTCAAGTTATCCCTCATTGGGAGAGGGATAACTGATCTATAAAGTTAAGTTTTGAAGATCTACACTGGGATATTTTCCTTATGTGGAAAGTTCTACAGAAGTAAAAAAATGATTGTTCATTTTCCCTCCTCCCCATTCTCCCTGAAAGCTAAGATGTTCCATCCTCAGATTCCAAGTTTGCTGCTCTCCCTTCATCACCACAAAATCAGTGTGCACATTCCGGCAGCCATAACCTCATCATTATTCCAATCATCCCCTACTCAAACTCTTCCTTTTTGTCCAAAAGGATCATGTGCAAAAGGGGCAAGACATTTTTATAAAACTCTGAGACACCTATATGTACCCCACTTTGTCCTGTACGGGCTGCTGTAGGAGCTCAGTAAGCAGTGCAGTACCAGACAGTCATTATCCTGATGCTCTAAGACCATGTCAAGCCAACAAGAGGTCCGGGTAGCTGGACCTGAATTATGTCTGAATCTTCTTTTGGATGGGCAGCAAAGTCTCTCTCTTGATATCAGGGAGACAGATAACAAAGCCAACCTGGGGTTTCCCTTTGGAAAACAAAGTAGCATCATGGCCAGGATTGGTCAGGAGAGAATGTCAAATTTTCAGTCGAGGTCCAGCTACCCTTTACTCTTTTGTCACCATTATCCCTCAGGAAGTAACTGAGAGGGCATTATTCTGGTCTGGATGACCTCATTCAGTGACCAAATGACCTGAATAGGTGTGTGGATCAAAAGAGGGTGAAGAAGCTAAAAACAGATAATGTTTTGAGTTGATTTTGGGGCAAGTTATTTCAAAACTAAGTAATACCAGATGCTCAGGCATGGCAGGGAGTGTGGAAGGTCCACTGAATATCTTGACTCCTCACCAATTCTTGAATGTTTTTTCCAATAAAAGGTGGACCATTGACTGCAGATGATCTGGAAAGAGAGGTCTGGACTTTGCTCCTGGTCCCTTAGAGGTAATCTTCAAGTCCGTGGAATGTCCTGCCTAATAAAAGTGTCTTTGTTTACCTGGGGGTTTTGAGTCACAGTATGATTGGGGGGGCTTTGAGTCGTGGTATTTGTCAACCTACTCAGGGGCTGAAGACTGAGGTCAGCCATGTTGGTGGCCAACCAGGTTTATGAAATCAAGCCCCAATAAAAACTCTGAACACCAAAGCTTGGATGAGCTTCCCTGGTGAACAATCTACCATGCACATTGTAACATTTATTCTGAAGGGCCTACACCGTCCATACATCCATAGGGAAAAGACAACTGGAGCTCCATGTTGGGAATTTTCTTGGATTCTATGCTATGTACTTCTTCTCTTGGCTGATTTGAATGTGTATCATTTTCCTGTAATAAATTATACTGTGAATGTAACATTTTTCACATGTTAGAACATGAAATTCTAGATAGATATGAATCATTCTAGTGAATTATTGCACCTAAGGGTTGGTAGCAGAAGTAAGGGAAGTCCACAGACTTAACTTCATAATCATGCACTAGCTTCAAAGAATGTTTTAGCCAGAGTAGGCTGGAAGAGCAAGTCTGTAACATAACAGTCTGTTAACGGTGGTGAGGGAACACTGACAGCTCTGAGATAAAAGGAGACTCCGCCTAAGTGGGTGGGAGGAATGTCCTGTGCAATATGTCTCACTATAAGACAATCAATTTTTTAGCAAGAGTCACAAATGAATTGGTAACTTTTACAACAGGAATATAGAATGTTTTACTTTCTGTCAAATCTATAATGGTGGATGCACATCTACGATGGTGAACAATCACGGATACAGGCGGAAATTACGGCAATCTGGATAACGCATCTTGATCAGCAATCTGACTTCAGTGTGTCTTGTCAGATAGTGGGCCTGTGTCAAAGGCATCTATCTGAGCAACTCAGGCAATTTGATGAGTAGCTGCTGTTGGTTTCTACAAACTTTTTTGTAGTCCTTAAGAATGATGTCATGAATCTGCCAGCCTGTGGTTTTCCCAGTGGCAGAACAAGTAGGCTGCTAGAAACCATAGTCAGTAGAAATACAATTATAAACTAAGGGACAAGATTTCTCAAGGAATTTACTGGCTAGGGCTATAAGAGTGGCCTTAAATTCTCCCCACAGAGCAGAGTAACCATGTCCAGCTTTGATTATGTAGAGCTGGTACTGAGGCTGAATAGCTTCTGCAGCCTTGTGGATATCACTGGGCTCCGTTTAGCTGAGTGAACCAGAAACATCAGTGAATCAGGACTAGGCTTTTGCAGAATTCTCTGTGAGTGAAGAGTCTGATGAGTCAGTGGCTTTGCTGCAGGATGTGGATGGAGCTGCCACTTTTTAATGTAAGGCTGAGATATCACTACAGTCCAGCCTACTGCTTTCTTGACTTTGCCATTTCCACTTGATAGATGAGGCTTTTTGGCCACTTCTGACCTATCTATTGAGTAGAGGTTGACCCACCTCGAAATGGAAATACCAGGCCAAAGAATCACAAAGCTTCTGTGAGTCAGGGCACTGATTTTTGGGAAGTTCTCAGTGGCAAGCTGATAGCTACATTTTGCAAAAAATATTTCTAGTAGTTGTATCAAAGGGATAATGAGCCCAGGATCATGAGGTGCTCTGCTGTGGAGGCTGCTTTCCTCTGCTACAGCCTCTAATACACAAAATAATCAGTCACAGAGATTCATACTCAAAGAGGACCTTAGCGTGGTGGGGCTGCAAAAGTGGAGAGCGTTCTGTAGCTGGGTGGAGAGGTTTCATAGCTGGATGGACAGGTTCCAGTACAACTTGTTGGTTGAGCCCCACCTAGAGGATGCTGACTTGTAGATTAGCTGATATAAAGAATTAAGTAGAATGCTTAAGTGAGGAAATGCTGTCTCCTTTTGGTCATGGGAAATCCAAAAAGATAGTTTGATTTCTGGAGGCATTGAGCATTGTGAGTCTACCTAAATAACCTCAATAAAGGGCTGGGTGTGAAGGCTCCTACATACTTTTGTTGGGATTTAGCAGCCACTTCTGCTGAAGCGGTGATAACACTGCAATAAGGGTTACTGGGATGGGGCTTCTAACTTTCCAACCATCAGGACATCCTCTACATAGTAAAAGCTTTGGACGTTACTTTAGAGACACGCATGCTAGTTTCTGACCCAACCACACTGGTAGAATATTCCAGGAGAGGCTGTCCCACTAACAATTCTTTACTTGTGACTCTTTCTTGATTGGAAGAAGCTTCTATGGCATTTACGGGATGGAGAAGTACAAACAGAAAACATCAATCCTACCACACATTCAGATGTAGAGAGTCAACAACAGTCCATTGAATTGGCCCAAAAGGCTCCATCTTCAAAGCCAGATTAGTTTTCTTTCCTCACTGTAAACCCTGTCCAAATAGCAGGAGTTGAATTTTGCCATCTCCTGTCTCTGTAGGCCTCTGGAGGGCAGCGACTTGGGTGCTCATATCCAACAGAGCCATAAACTTTGAGTCTCTCCTGTCCTTGAAGTTTTCCAGTGTACTTACACAAGTGCATGTGGTTTTGGGTACTTCTTGAGGACAGGAAAACCTCATCCTAATTATCGGCCTCTACAAAGCAACTGAATTTAAGGTAAAGGTGGGGAGACAGACGGAGCATACAGAAGGGTAAAATGAACCCACATCACTAGGCATGGCACGTTTACCTTTGGTTGTAAATGGGCTGAAACTGATTCCAGGTGAGCCCATGGCTTAACTAAAAAGTACTTCAATGTTTTGACCGACTCAATAACTGTATCAGGTGGTGAGATCATCATTATGGACAGCGTCTATTTCAGTTCTGGGAACTGCTGACTCATAGCTGCAGCCACACTGCCTTTCATCTAGGGCTGTGATGTTTGCTGGACCAACGCTGTAATAACATTCTTACCTCCCCCTGCCTAGAAGACAGTGACAGACAACCACGTCACTATTCGGGTAGCTCAACTCAATCCTACTTGTCAAGAGTCACTTATCCTCTAGACATTCATGAATGGTTAGGATATTAGGGGACACTTGGCAGGAATGTGACCCTCATATTCACAATGGTGTGCCTTTTCCCCTCCCACCCCCCAGCAAAATCTCACAGAGGTGATTTTTGTCACATGTGAAGAGCGCCGAGCTTAGAGAACCTGTATCTTTTATGATGGGCTGCAAGCAAATCTGACCAACTTTTGCTCTAGAAGAAGGCATATATATATATATTTTTTATCCTGGACAATGAACAAATCCACCCTTTTCTCTCAAAAGATTTTATCTCCCAAGGCTGTCTCTATGTAAACATACTTGAAAAAGTAGTTTGGAGCAAAAGGGCAGTGAACACCTCTGTTTTCAAAATATGCAGACATGCTGAAGACTCACGGAGAATCATCTTCTAACAACCACTTCTTAAAATGAATAATCTTTTCTCTTTATATTCTTAACTCAAAATTACTCCATTCAATTTTATTCCATAAAAATATGGATTGTGGTAGAACTGCTATCCAGAAGACTGTGAAAACAGTGGGCTTGCTAGACATGAGCATATGAACGTAGAGTGACGGGTCTCTGGTAACTGAGGTTGCAAGTGGTTGGGGAATGCTAGTCTACTACCAAGGCATTATTATATAATGCAACTGAGCACCTACAATGTGTTAAACACTGCCTTTGTTTGGGGCATACAAAAGCTAGAGAGCAGGTACATAAAGTAATTATAAGGCCCTTTGACAAGAATACAGTCGTGGAAGTATTTCAGATAAGGGACTAACTCTGGAGAGAGTAGTAAGAATCAGGTAGAGAACATCTGTTTTTACTTTAGTCTTGAAAGTAGAGTGTAAGTTTTCCAGGGATAATACACTTGAGAGGGGTACCAAATGACATGAATAAAGAAGTGTGAGTAAAGGCAAACATCTACAGGGTACCTCTGGAAACACTTGGTAGATTAACTGAAATAAAGTACAGATGAAAGAACGTCATAGGAGGTACAAATGGGTAGGTGAGTTCGGCCAGCTCAAGACAAGCCCCATGCAAAGCATCGTAACTTATGCTAAGAAGTTTGGGCCTTATTTCTAGGCTAAAGGGAAAACTTGAAAGATTCATGTATAAAAGTATGGCATAATCAATCTGCATATGATAAAACGTCTTGACTATTGTAAAATAAATACGTCAGAGAAGATAATATTAAAGGTAGAGAGACAGTTAAAAGGAAAATAAATACTTATGAAATATACTAGAGGGCAGGGTCAAGGTAACAGAGGGGAGTAGAATATATTACAGACCTTAGACGTAGTCTTTTGAAACTGAATGGGAAAGTCTCTGTATAACAAGAGCAGGGAAAAAATCAACAATGACACTCATGTTTTAAAATTTGTTCCCTGGAAAATGGCCAACAAATTTCACATGGATCATGATGTCAATTTGATGATGGTAGAGATTTTTTTTTTTTTACAAAGCATCTAAGAATAAACTTATTAGATATTGCAAGGTAAAGAATGCCCTTGAATTGATGTTGTGACCTTCCACTCTCCCATTCTTTTTCACGAACTTGTAAATATTGTAGAAATTGTATAGATTATACAAAACTATTCTCTATACCCAATACTATACATATTTAAAATAATATCCTGCAAAATGAAATTATCTTTGGACATTTTTTTCTGCATATAACTATTGTGACTTTATTTGAATCAACTGAAACAAGAATAAAGCTATTTGCTATAAATTGTAAGATTTTAAAAATATAGATGAAATAATCGGAGAATCATCAAAAGTCCACAGCTTTGTTTAATAAATTTCAAACCACATGTTTATCAAATAATCATGAAACCTACAGCTTTGTTAAGCAACTTTGAGACCAAATATCTTCATTCCTGTATGCAGAGACTATAAATATTGCCACTGTAGTCTCAATGCAGTAGATGAGAAAGGAAAACTTTATATACAGTAATCAGTGACTTCATGTAGAGACAAAAAATACAAAGAATGCTTGCAAATAATTAAACGTCCTAATTCTGGAGAGTCTTTGATTAATATATTGGAAAGCAAGGCACCTCTAGAGTCTTGGAAGGTGGCACTGTGATAATACCACAGCTGATCTTTCATTGTTCTAGCTGAAGATTAATTATCTCCTTTCCTTCTATAATATCCGTTTAGTGCCTTATAAATTGGATCCAGCTATTAGCACTATTCATTTATTTCCTGTGAAGATGGTCTAAGCTTTGTCTACTTGAGTGTTAGATTTAGTATTACTTTTCATTTCCTTCTTTGCTAAATACACGTTCCTCTAAATAGCTTTATTGTAATATCTTTTCCTCACTTCACACAGCTCCCCCACCACACTCAGGAGACACAAACACGGTACACACACTCATACATTAATACAAAAGATCTTTTCTTGGTTGCTTCATAATACATTTGTTATATTTGTCAAGGTTGGAAAAAGTATCACAAAATCTGAGAAAGATGATCATAACTTGTGTTAGTTCATGTGATTTCTCACTAGCATATCTTAATAAGGAGCTGCCAATCTTCCAAACTTAGGCAGGTCTAGGGCACCCAATTAGGCCAGGCATAATGTTTTATAAGGTACAATATTCTTGTTCCACTTCCATGTTGAAAGGTAATAGAATTAGGCTGGTATAATAGGGCAGTAAGCAATCTAGTCAACCAGGTGCCTCTTATATTTCTAAGTCGTTTTCCCTAATTGGTGTACATTCCATAAGGAGACTGGGAATGTGGGGGTGGCAAGAATGAGTCAAGGTCCTAGGCCCATGGCCAAATAAATGCAGCAGTCATTGATATGATTCTGGATTCAGATGGACTGCCGAAAGTACAGGCAAGAAAGTGATCAGGACAAAGGAAGATGTTAGATTATTTAGTAGTGTCTTTATGGCCTCTATTAAAATGAACATTTGACCAATCTTTACATGGCAGAGCTGTTTTCTGAGCTTAAAATATAAGAGAAGAGCTGGGAACAGTGGCTCTCGCCTGTAATCTCAGCACTTAGGGAGGCCGAGGCGGGCAGATTACGAGGTTGGGAGTTTGAGACCAGCCTGACCAACATGATGAAACCCTGTCTCTACTAAAAATATGAAAATTAGCCAGGTATGGTGGCGAGCGCCTGTAATCCCAGTTATTCTGGAGGTTGAGGCAGGATAATTGGTTGAATCCAGGAGGCAGAGATTGCAGTGAGTTGAGTTCTTGCCACTACACTCTAGCCTGGGCAACACAGTGAGACTCCCTCTCAATATATATATATATATATATATATTTTGAGTAGAAAAATTAACGTAAGAGATCACAAAAGAAAAGCATAAAGAGAATTGACAATAAATAGCTAAAATCTATTTTAGGCTTCTTTTCACTTGGTGAAACTTGAGTTCACCAAGTTTCTTAGGAATAATAAACTGTGCAGTGGTGTTTTTTGTTTGTTTGTTTTTTTCTTTTGAGATGAAGTCTTGTTATGTTGTCTAGGCTGGAGTGCAGTGGGATGATCTCAGCTCACTTCAAACTCCGCCTCCCGGGTTCAAGTGATCCTCCTGCCTCATCCTCCCGAGCAGCTGGGATTACAGGCGAGTGACACCACACCAGCTAAATTTTGCATTTTTAGTGGAAACGGCGGCTTCATCACGTTGGCCAGGCTGGTCTCAAACTCCTGACCTCGTGTTCTGCCTGCCTCAGCCTCCCAAAGTGCTGGGATTACAGGCGTGAGCCACCATACTCAGCTGCAGTGGTGTGTTAATGCAGGTGCACCTGGGAGTTAGCCTAAGTGGGTTTAGGTAACACCTTTAATATTACTAGTTGTGTAACTGGGGTAAATCACTTAAATTCTCTGCTCTTTATTATTTCATCTACAAAATGAGTTAGAGAATAACTTACTTTATAAGGATTCACATGAGCTAAAAAAACACAGTGTTTAGAAAAGCACCCTCTCAACCCCTGGTGCACATTTAATAAATATTAGCACTTTTTATTTAATGTTAATAGTGTCACTGTAAAATGAAATTTTATAGTCACTAATTCGACATGAAGAGTCTTAGGTTGCCATTATTGAGAGTACCATCAAGATCAATGAAATGGAAAATACTCTTTAAATTGCTAATTAAAAAAAAGAAAACCTAACCCCCAGAGCCTGTGAATAACTTGCTAATTGCTTCTTCCATTTTTGCGAGCCTCAAAACTTTCTGTTTAAAAATAAAAAAAATAAGAAAATAAATGTATAAATTCCCAAACATTTGTCCATATTCTGCTTGTCTTAGAAGATCATAAGGTCCAGTTCTTCTTCCTTATGAAACTGGTAGGCTTATTGTCCTAAAGATTACTGCTGACCATATAGTTTGCATGTTCCTTATTGAAACCGTCTGTCGAGTTGATTTTCTTTCTCCCCGTATACTTGTTACTCATTTGTAGAGAAATACATACTTTCAAAATTATTTCCCACTCTGGTTATAGGTTTCTGTTCTCTGTTTAAGTACTTTCTCTTATTTGGCAGCAAGAAATATTGAGGTCCTATAGGGCAGGGGTATTGTCTATTTTTATAGTGTTATTCCCTTGTGAGGCTGTTATTCAATTTAAAGAATAAATTGCATTCTGTGTGAAATGCCTTAAGGCAAGGTTGACCAGATGACCTAGGTTTGTAGACTTCCATTTTTTAAAAATATACTTATGGTTACTGTCCTTTTGGAGTGGAAATATGTTCCATGCTTCTAGCCTTCAGTGGCTCATCTTAACATTTTCAGTTCCAGACCACAGACATAGAAAGGTAGAGAAAACTCATACTCACAAATTCTAATATTTTCTCCTGTTGCTAAGGCTTTTAAAAAAATTTTAGAGGCAAAGCTGAAAGCTGATGTGGTTATGCTGACATTTTTATTATGACATTTACTTTTTAGAACAATTTATATTCTTACAGGAAAGAGTGGGGGTTTTAAAAACCATTTTTTTACGAACTAAGAAGTTAGATAATTTGAAAACCTGATATGTGAGTTTAGAAGATTTTTAAATTAAATACAAACATCTTCATTGCTCAGCCCAGAAGAAAATATGGCAGTGAGGATGACTTTCAGTCTTTAAAGTTTTAAAACAATTCTAGCTCTTTATACAGATGATTCACACACAATTTGAACGTGGTAGAGACAGTTTTCCTTCCAGGGTAGTCACTGCAAAATCTTCTGCAATTATTTTTGCATCTTACCCCTTACTGAAATGTTACTGATAACCCAGTGAGACTCATGATGTCAACTAAAAACTGGCCAAAAGGCTGAGAATACAACCATACTTATATTTTTGGCAACTTGGTGAGTCATTACATCTGCCCTCCTTTTTACAGAATACAAAACTTTTATTTATGCAGTATAAAATATATTTGGAGTAAAGCAGTTTCAGGAGGGTCATGAACTTAGCAAAATTTCCAGTTAAAACATAGCATATCTGACTCTTTCTTTTTAAAATTTGTATTAAACTGCTTATATCGCCATTTGAGAACTGTACATTGAAGGAACATATTTCAGGATACTATTTACATTTAAATAAGGTTTGAAGTACTTGGAATGAAAGTAGACTTTTTCAAGTAAGAATGCATACTACTGTGAAAATGAGGATTTTGCTAGTTTCAAAATTTAGAAAATAGTTATCTTAAACTATTTACTCTAAAAGGGACAATTTCACATGCTCAGACAATCATGGGGGTAAAGAATACCACCATTTCAGTTAGTTAATCAAATTACTTTGAATAAATGAGGCAATGTTTTGCCCGAGAATGGAAACAGTCTGATACCAGAGTTTGAAAGACTTGACTTCTTACTATAACAGGCATCATTTCAAGCTTCAACAAATCATTTTAATGACAATGTAATTAACTTTCAATGTGAGAGAATTTGCAGATAGTGCTAAAATTTTAATTTTATTTTAAAGAATAGACTTACAGTGATTGCTGGGTGTAAGAATATTTCCTTAATTGATGCAAAGTAGAGAATTAAACTGATTGTCTAGATTCTATTTTTAAAACTATATAAACATTGAACCTTTAAATGATTAGTTTTATGAACTTTTTGTTACCAATTCATATAGAAAATCTAATAACTAATTCATTCCAAGTGAAGTGAGAATTGAATAAATGGACATTAATAGCTATAAATGTATAAAATTTTCACCAGGGAAGATTCATTCAGCCTTCATCAGATAGAAATATATCTCAATTAGCCATAACATTGAAGTGGGTAGAGAAGTCACAAGACAAAGAGAGTAAAATGCCTGGGAAAGAAAATTATAAACTTTGTCACAAAATTATTAACTTCCTGGTCTTCAGTTTCAGCAATGAGGGAGTATCACATTACTTTGTTTTTAGGAGAGGCCAGTAATATAAAACACTGACCCAGATTCTCATTCTATAAAACTCTGTGGGAGAATCATGCTCCACTGGTAAATTTCAGTCTGTGGAAACATAACCACAATTATTAGATGCTTTTCTCTGAGCTAAATTAATTCCCTGGTTGTTTAAATAGAAAAAAAGATTCTTTGAAACTGTTCAGTAGAAAAATAGACTAAAGAGAAATCTCCATATAGTGATAACTTTTACTTCCTTCACATCATTGTTGATACAATCTTTTCCTTTCTCAGAATAGTTTGTACTATGCTCATTTTGATCCTGAAAATGAAATTCCCATGTGCTGGCAAAGACCAATAATTTAGCTCAGGAAGATTGTAAATTTAGATTCAGTAAGGCGCCTCTCTCCTCTATGACATTTTTAGATACAGAGAAGCTAAACCACGGCCGTCTATGCTCTTTTTGAGAAACAAATATATCAGCCTATTGGATTTCAGTTTGTTGAAATTAGAAACTCCAAACTTAATTTTCAAAGCCCTGTGCTTTTAATTACTCAATAACTTTGGAAATTTCTTCTTTCACACTTTTATTTAAATGTTATAAATCCTGTCTGAGCAGTGATTTTGTCAATTTGAGAAAGTGAAAATATTTTCTCAATTTGAGAAAGTGGTGGTAATTGGAAGATTTAGTTCTAATCCTAGTTTTGCCACTAGCTGACTTTTCAACATTTTTCAGTGCACTTAAGTTCTTTAGCCTTAATTATCTTCCTTAGTAGAATAAGTAGGTTGGATAAAATGATTTTTTTCTTTTTGGCTTCCACCTCCTGAGCTTGCACCTGCTGTGATTCTCCAATACAAAGCCAGTTTTTTTTGAGAGACTTTGAAGTTTCTAAGCAGAGCTCTTTATTATTTTTTCTTATATTTATTGTAATTTATTATTTATTATATAGTTTATTCTTCACTCAGCTCCTGATTGTTGTGCACTTTGTGATATACACACAGAGCTCATATTTCTTATATTTAAGTTACAGAAGCAGAAATCTGATTATGTTAATATACTTAACAAATACGTATTGATACCTGTCAGACTCCAGACAGTCTATTAATAGGCTTAGGATACATCATTAAATACAATAAGCAAAGTTCACTGCTTATATTTTACTGAGGAGAGAGATAAACAAAAAACAAAACAAAACAAAATAAAACTAACATACTCATAAACCAAAAAGTATTACGTATGAAACAAAAACCCCATAATTCTAAGTTAGAAATTCAGGTATGTTATGAGAAAATGAAAGAAAAAGTAGAGGAATCATTGCAGTGTGTCTTATTGAATAGAGTAGACAACGGTTCATCAAGAAAGAAAAGTTAGAAAAAAAAAAAATGGAAGGAAATGAGAGTCAACAAAGTCAATATGTAGGGAAGAACATTTCCAGCAGTTGTAACAGCTAAGTTAAGATTCTAAGACAGGGATGGGTGTGTTGTACGTTAGTATAATTGGGGCTATGTGAACAAAAAGAAAAAGTAGTAAAAAGTATAAAGTGTGGGCCGGGCGCGGTGGCTCACGCCTATAATCCCAGCACTTTGGGAGGCCGAGGCGGGTGGATCACAAGGTTCAGAGATCGAGACTATCCGGGCCAACAAGGAGAAACCCCGTCTCTACTAAAAATACAGAAATTAGCTGGGCGTGGTGGTTGCATGCCTGTAGTCCCAATTACTCAGGAAGCTAAGGCAGGAGAATTGCTTGAACCCGGGAGGCGAGGCTGCGGTGAGCCGAGATCGCACCTCTGCACTCCTGCCTGGAGCCTGGCGACAGAGTGAGGCTCTGTCTCAAAAAAAA
>NW_016107991.1:41930-77454 GCF_001604975.1 Cebus imitator
ATTTTATTAAAGCCTATAATAATTTAAGCTTTCTTTCTCCATACCCTTTGTAGTACTGATTACCAAATACTGACTGTGGGTTGTGCTATGTGACTTGCTTTGGACAATGGTATCACAGCAAAGATTCAAAGGGTGTAAAAGTCACTTTCTCTTGGAGCCATGACTCTGCCATGAAACAAGCCCTCCCTAGGCTGTGGGACAAGAGCTGAGTCATTCAGCTGAGGCCTTCCTAAACCAGAGAGCCCTGACTAACCTACCAGCCCGCAGCAGATGCAGCACAGCTGGCCGCTGGATTCATAAGAACTAATAAAGTGTGCTTTAAAAATAGTTTTGAGGTGGTTTGTTTTGCAGCAGTAATTAATGAGAAACTGTGTCAGTGATATAGTGCAAATTGGGGGTAAAGCCTGTGGGATCCTATTGGGCATCGTAAACACTTTGGCTTTTACTCTGGATAAAATGAGAAGCCAGTGACAGGGTTTCAAGTAGCATATGAAATGATCTTTGATTTTAAAATGCTTACTCTAGTTGCTGTATGTATAGCTCTTCATTCTAGTTCTTTCTTCCCTGGGCCTTCCTCATTCGGAACTTCAGAGGGCCCAGCGGGGATTGGTACTTAATGTGGCACATTCACCCAATTCACAAAGAGAAACATTTCTGCTAATTTAACTTGATTTTAGCTGGACCTTCTTGTGGAGAGAAAATTTTGTTATGGCTTTTCATTTTTCTTCCAGGGAGTTATTTATATTCTCTTCTGCTCAAGGGTGACTTCTTTATGTCAAGTATGACCTTCTTATCTAATTTTCATGTTTAAGAGAGCTATCAGCTTTCTATGGGAGTTACAGTCTCATGCATATTATGAGATATGAGCCGGGGAGGTAGAACCTAGGACATACTTCTAATATTATGGAATCCAGAATCCCTGGGAATAAGGCAATTTGATGAAATGACTTCTAATATTTTAAAATTGTATGTACTTCTAATAATCTAATAAACGATCTTCCCATGGCACTTAATATTTCACACAAAGTGGTATTTCTTGGACACTTTTAGCAACAAATATCCACGGCATTTGTTCTGGAGCTCCTGATCTTCCTTCCCACCCCCACAATACAAACACCTCATGACTTCAAAGATTTTTTTTGTTGTTGGAAAAGAGTTATTTAAGAAACATTTTTAGCATGAGGTTAGTCTTTTCTAAGTGTATATAAAATTGTACCTAATATTAATTCCCTAAGTTATAGAAATAATTAATAATAATTACATAATTATGTATAATTAAGAAATACTTATATATAAATTCTATATTAATAATTTAATCTCTTAATAGTTTCCCTCTTTGTTATTCTCCTTCTCTCTTGTTCTTGTGAACTACCCATTGGGTTATCATTTACCTAAGAAATATAAAATTCTGAGAACCTTAATTCTTAGAAAATTCGTGTAACAAATTTAGAGAGCACTGAAGTGAATATCAGAGAACCTGAACTCCAGTCCCGGTTCAATTGTATAGTAGAAGACCTTGAACAAGTTGTTAATTTCTTCCTTCTTTATAGACATTTCAAAGTGTTATTGACTTTTTGTAAATATTAGTTAATAAAGTGAAAATTTGCCTTTGCAAAAGAAACCTTTTGTATTTTATTAACTTATATTTACAGCCACAATTCAAAGAAATATTAACATTATTTGCATCTAAGCTATATTTCTAGATATAAGAAAACCCTGATTATAAGATAATTATGCATTTCCTCAAAGAGAAGAGAAAAAGTTTGTCTGACTAATATTAAAGAAAAAACTATTAAGGCTGTTGACGAAATAGCCGAGTGTCTAGTGGAGGTTGTCTCTGTGTTAAAAGACTTTATTAAAGAGGCTAATCAAATCAAAATTTAATTTTCTCACACTAAATAAGACCAGAAATTGACAGTTGAGAGCAGGTACACTCCGACCTCAGAGGCCCACACTCCTTCTATTTTTCTGCTCTGCCATGCTTCCTGTGAGATATTCATTCTCAATGTTATCAATTTGTATTTCAAAAGATAGTTCCTCCTTCTTTCTCCCACCCTTCACATGTGTAGCTTCTGCTTTTCTGGCATAAAGAAGAGCAAAACAAAATGACAAAATTCTGTGCCAATAGATTCTGCACAGTTTTAAAGGTTTTTCCTGGAACTTGTACTCAGAAATTCCCAATGAAATCTCATTGGCCATAAATAGAAGAGAGCCTGAGATATAGAATTGTTTTAGTTGGGCTTATGTCTGTTCTTTACAAAATATAGGTTCTCTTGGTAAGAAGAAAAAATATAAGAAAAATAAACATTGGATAGTACAATGATTAACATTATGTGTCAACTTGGCCAGGCTATGGTGTCCAGTTTTTTGGTCAAACACAAGTCTATATGTTGCTGTGAATGTATTTATTAGAAGTGATTGACATGTAAATCAGTAAAATCTGACTAACTTAAATTACCCTCCATTATACGGGTTGGCCTCATCCAATCAATTGAAGACCTTATGAGAAAGTGTTCCCCTAAAGAGGAAGAAATTCTGCCCCTGAGCCTCCTTGGGACTCAAGGCTGCAACATCAACTCTTCCCTGGGTCTCCATCCTGCTGGTCTGCTCACAGATTTGATTTTGTATACAGCTTATTGATTGTCCCTGGCGAACCCTGACTAATACAAATTTCGGTACTGAGATTGATTTTATAAAAACTAAATATTAAAAATGAGTTTTTTGAATTGGTTCTTGGGTTTCTAGAATCAGTTCTCTCACTTAATTATATTTAAAGGCACTATTTCTAGCAGGAAAGAGAACGCTGATAGCCATGGTGTTATGTGTTAATAGAAATATGCAAAATATCATCATTAGATAGTCCTGTTCAAGTAGTAACAACAGGCAACTTTTTGGGTGACTAGGTATTTGATACCTTAGAAGATTTTTGTCAAACTAACAAGTAAAATGAAATTGGCTGGTTCTTCCTCATTGAGCTGGAAAACGTGGATACGCAAAAGTGTGAGCTCAAAAGGTTGAATTTCCAGCTTAAGCACTGCATGAATTACCTGAAAGGCAATATTACCTGCCTCAAAAGAAAACCTTAATTTCTGTAGTCCCAAAGGAGAAAGTACTGATAACCAGACCTAGGTTCTCATTCTGTTAGCTGCTGAATTGTAACACAAATTTAATTACCAACCTCGTAAAGTATCTACTGGTAAAGTGAGGGCATTGATTGGGAAGGCATAAGATCCTAGAAAGTGAAATGTGGTCATACTGATGAGGATGAGGACGTTAGATACTGATGAGGATGAGGACGTTAGATACTGATGAGGATGAGGATGTTAAACTTCTTAATTCTGCAGGGTCTTCTTTTTTTATTGCATTTTAGGTTTTGGGGTACATGTGAAGAACACACAAGATTGTTGCATGTGTACACACATGGCAGTGTGATTTGCTGCCTTCCCCCCCATCACCTATATCTGGCATTTCTCCCCATGCTATCTCTCCCTAACTCCCCACCTCCCACTGTCCCTCCCCTGTTTCCCCCCAACAGACTCCAGTGTGTGATGTTCCCCTCCCTGTGTCCATGTGTTCTCATTATTCAACATCCACCTATGAGTGAGAACATGCAGTGTTTGATTTTCTGCTCTAGTGTCAGTTTGCTGAGAATGATGGTTTCCAGTTTCATCCATGTCCCTACAAAGGACAAGAACTCATCATTTTTTATGGCTGCATAGTATTCCATGGTGTATGTGTGCCACATTTTCCCTGTCCAGTCTGTCATCGATGGGCATTTGGGTTGGTTCCAGGTCTTTGCTATTGTAAACAGTAGTACAATGAACATTTGTGTGCATGTGTCCTTATAGTAGAACGATTCATAATCCTTTGGATATATACCCAGTAATGGATTGCATGGTGAAATGGAATTTCTACTTCTAGGTCCTTGAGGAATTGCCACACTGTCTTCCACAATGGTTGGACTAATTTACACTCCCACCAACAGTGTAAAAGTGTTCCTGTTTCTCCACATCCTCTCCAGCATCTGGTGTCTCCAGATTTTTTAATGATCACCATTCTAACTGGCATGAGCTGCTGGGTCTTCTTTACCAGTAGAGGTAGCGATTTCCCTCCGCAGCGACAGAGGAGATTAACACTAATTTGCCTGAATAAACCGTAATGGGCTTCTACGAGGGAGTTGCCTTATACGATACTGCTGATTTACCTCCAGACACAGTTCCAGAATCCTGCTTTGGTTCTCATCTATAACTAGACTCAAGTCCCAGAAGGCCCTGAAAGATGAAGTATTACTATGGTCTGAATGGTTGCATTCCCCCAAAATTAAATAAGTAAAATTAAACACCAATGTGATGGTGGTAGAAGGTGGGCCCTTTGGGGGGTGGTTAGGTCACAAATTTGGTGGCGTCACGAATGAGACTAGTGCCCTTATTCATAGGCTCCAGACCTGCCTTTCCCCTCTACCATGTGAGGATACAGTGAGAAGGTGCTGTTTTATGAAGCCACAGTAGGCCCTGACCAGATACTGAATCTGCTGGTGCCCGTATCCTGGACTTCACAGTCTCCAGAACTGTGGAAACAATTTTCAACTGTTTACAAGGTACCTAATCTAAACCATTTTCTTCCGACAACCGAAATGGACTAAGGCAGATATAAACTGTGATCATGATGAGGCATGCTGCACTCCAAACAAAACTATATGATTTAAAATTTTATCCAGACATAAATATGGAAAATAGGAGTGGTAATTAATATTAAGAGTGTGGGATATTGGTAGAAAATGCATACAGTTGAAACAAGCCAAATTTATTGATTTAAGCAAACTAAGCAGAGATTGTTGATTTAATGTTCCATCTCGGGGGGTTAGAAAAGCCTCTAATTGTTTAGTTGGTTAGCTGAAACATGAACAAAAGGTGACCTACACTAATTATTTAACATGCCAGAACTGCCTTCACATACAGTTGAAAAACGAATCCAAAGGCTTGGAAAATAGAAATAGAAAGAGTGAATTTATCATGCAAGACCTCCTCACTCACCACAGGAAGAGTCCAGAGGACATACTTATTGCCACAAATATGAGAAATAAATTTGTGAGGGGAACTTCCGCCTCACTGAAGAGCCCCCTGATCACTCTTCTTTGCAGGTCAGAAATTATTGTGTGAACTGCTACCACTAAATTGGTAGTCCCAGCTACTTGGGAAACTGAGGCAGGAGAACTACTTGAATCCAGGAGGCAGAGGTTGCAGTGAGCTGGGATTGTACCACTGCACCCCAGCCTGGTGACAGAAGGAGACTCTGTCTCAAAACAAAACAAAACAAAACAGGTGGATGTGGTTATTATAATGGACAGTAGAGTCAAAGCAGTAATTAAAATAGTCTGACTCACAGAGATCCATAACATTGGCTAGTTGATCACTTTCCAAGAAGTGAAATAAATTGGAAGTCTACTAAATTCCTACTTGGTCTGCATAAGCACTACAGTCAAATGAGCAAAAGTTAACTCGAATCATAAAAATAGACAGCCAAGGCCGGGCGCGGTGGCTCAAGCCTGTAATCCCAGCACTTTGGGAGGCTGAGGCAGGTGGTCAAGAGATCGAGACCATCCTGATCAACATGGTGAAACCCCGTCTCTACTAAAAAAATACAAAAAATTAGCTGGGCATGGTGGCACGTGCCTGTAATCCCAGCTACTCAGGAGGCTGAGGCAGGAGAATTGCCTGAACCCGGGAGCCGGAGGTTGCGGTGAGCTGAGATCGCGCCATTGCACTCCAGCCTGGGTAACAAGAGCGAAACCCTGTCTCAAAAAAAAAAAAAAAATAGACAGCCATGGCCCCTCAATCAATTCTCAGACTTTAGTCAGTTTATAAAGCCCGAATTCTTCAAGTGAAGCGAGGTGGAATAAATTTGAGGACGCCCAGCTACACTGCCAATAATTCTTCCAGCCTTCCCCAAAAGGGACATTTGCCTTTTATCATACGGGGTGACTGTGTATCAGGGAAAAGAGAATAATCAGGATTTTCAGAGATTACTGGACACTGGGTCCGAACAGATAGAATTTCTAGGAGACACCAAATGCCATGGTGATCCACCAATCAGCGTAGGGGGTTTATGAAGGTTATGTTTTGGCTCATGTCCATTTCACAGTGGGGGTCAGTGAGTCTTTAAAATTATCTTGCCGCTATTTCCCTAGTTTCAGAATGCGTAATTGAAATAGATATAAGCAACAACTGGCAAAATCCACACCACTTTTTTGACCTATAAGGTGATGTCTTTTATGGTGGGAAAGGCCAACTGAAAGCCACTAGAATTTCCTCTTCCTAAGAAAATAGTAAAATCACAGAGATTACTGCCACCGTCAGAGACTTGAAAAATTCAGGAGTGGTGACTATCACTGTATCCCCAACAAACTTGCCTAAACAGAAAATAGATAGATCATGGAGAATGAAGGTGGATTGCTTTCAGCTTAATACGACAGTGATTCTAGTTACAGCTACGGTACCAGACACAGTTAGATTGCTTGAGAAGATTAACACATCCTTCGGTACGTGCTATGTAGCTATTGATTTGGCAAATAATTTTTTTCTCCATCTCTATTAATGAAAACCACCAGAAGCAGTTTTCTTTCAGTTGGCAAGGCCAGTAATACACCTTTACTGTCCTACCTCAGAGTATACCCATTTCCCATCCCTCGGTTGTTAATTTAGTTTCCAGCACCCTTGATTGCTCTTCTCTCCACAAGATGTCATACTGGTCCATTACAGTGATGACATTATATTGATTAGAACTAGTAAGTAAGGAGTAGTGACTCCGCAAAACTTACTAGTAAGATATTTGCATGTCAGAGGAAGAAAAATGAATCCAACAAAAATTTAGGGGAATTCTGCCTCAGTGAAATTTCTAGAGATCCAGTGATATGAGACATGTAAAGATATCCTTTCTAGGATGAAGAATAAATTGTGGCAACAGGCCCCTCCTATAACCGGGAAAGAGTCACAATGCCTCTTTGGATTTCAGAGGCAATGTTTTCCTCATCTGAGTGTCCTTCTGTAGTCGACTTACCAAGTTGTCAGAAAGCTGTTGAGTGGGGCCCAGGACAGAAGTCTCTGTAAAGGTCCAGAGTGCTATGCCAGCTGTTCTGCCACTTGGACCATATTATCCAGCATGTTCCTGGTGCGTGAAGTGTCAGTGGCAGGTAAAAATTTTGCTTGAAGCTTTAATCAGGCCCCTGTAAGTGAACTATAATGCAAAAGCTTCAGATTTTAAAACAAAATCCTGCTGTCCTCTGTGGATAACTACTCTCTTTTTGAGAAAAAGCTTTGGTTTGCTACTGGGCCTTAGTAGAGACTGATTACTTAAACATGGGACACCAAGTTACTATATAATTTAAGCTGTCCTTCGCAGTCTGGGTCCACCAAGCCTTAAAGTTGAATGTGCAGAGCAGCACTCCATCATCAAATGCAAGCAATGTGTGAGATTGGGCTCAAGCAGGTCTCAAAAGCGTAAGCTACATAAAGAAATGGACCAAATGCTAAGGGTCCTCACTTTTGCTATAGTGACCTCTTTCCCAGCTTCTACCAATGGCCTCATGAGGAGTTCCCTGTGATCAGTTGACACAGGAAGAGAACACTGGGGCCTGGTTTACACACGGTTCTGGATGATATTCAGCACCACCCGAAAGGAGACAGATGCAGCACTAAAGTCCCTCTCTGGAACAGCCATGAAGGTTAATAATGAAGAAAAGAATTCCAGTGAGCAGAAATTTAAGCAGTGTGCCTGGTTATTCATTTAGCTTGAGAAGAGAGAAATGGCCAAATATGTGATTGTGAATGAATTCAGTGATTCAGATGGGTGGTTAGAAACTTGGAAGTAACATAATCAGAAAATTGATGACAAGGAGGTCTGGGGAAAGGATACGTGGATATACCTCTCTGAATAGGAGAAAAACTTAAAAATATTTGTGTCCCGTGTGAACGCTCACTAAATTATGACCTCAGCAAAGGAGGATTTTAATAATCAAGTGCAAATAAGGATGTTTTAAGGATATGTATACGGTTACCAAGTTGACAAGAGTTAGACTCTGATGGCGAATTTTATGTGTTAACTTAGGCTATGGTGCCCAGTAGTTTGGTCAAGTGCAAGTCTGGATGTTGCTATGAAGGTATATTTAAAAGGTGGTAAACATCTAAATCAGTAGACTTTGAGTAATCCAGATTACCCTCCATAATAAGCGATTGGCTTCATCCATCAGTTGGAGACCTTAAGAATAAAGACCAAAGTCCTTCAAAGAGGAAGAAGTTCTGCCTCTGGACTGCCTTAGGACTCAAGACTGCAATGTCAACTCTTCCCAGGGTCCCCATGCCACTGGCCTGCCCTGCAGATTTTAGACTTGACAGTGAGTTCAAATCTCAGGTGACCCACTTCCTTAAAAGAAATCTACATACAAACCTTATTGGTTTCATTTCTCTGGAGAGTTCTAAAGAATACAATGTCTACCACAATAAAGAATTTAAAATTTTACTTTATATACTTCCGCAGTGTTTGATTTTTACGTTTTGCCATTATAATTTTAAATTTTACATTATATGTTTTTCAAGAATAATGCACTTAAAAAAGATAATATCACTTGTACAGAAGAAGAAATTAAGTTGCTCAGGTGGCTAAGTGAATTATTTTTCAAAATGATATAAACATGAAATGTCAAGTTCAGGATTGACACTAATGTTCTGGAGCTACAGATATCACAGTGGCTTTTCAAGGGGCAGTATTCACTTACACTGTTAGGTGTGACTAATATTGTAGTCACAAGATTACTGCTTTTCTTTAAACGTGGCAAAATAATTGCGTCCAAAGCAAAGGGTAATTTGACAATTGATTGAGAAGTGTATACCAAAGATTTTTGATAGTGTCTGAATGTACCATATATTTAATAAATGATATTAATACTTTCTATTCAAATGTAACTATTGCTTTTTTGATTATATCCATAATTTTTATTAGAAAAGAATTTCTATTTTACCAAAAGTTAAACCATATTTATGATGGAATTCATGTTTTTGCTTTTTAAGTGGAGTCTTTTAAGTGATTACTATTAATTGATAAATCTTTTAAAGTAAAAGCTAGAAGGGCTACTATAAAATCTAGTTAAGTAATATTTGCTGATATGGCAAGATTTTGCCTGGACACCTTAGGATTAGGATGGGCCATGGGGAGAGAGTCAGTGAAGGTTGTGTGCCAAACAGATTCATGCTTCAAAATAGTCTAAGAATGCCTTCAGTTTCTTCTTTTAGTGTGGCAGTATTAATATTTAGGAAGCACTTACGAAGTATTTTCATCAGTAACTTCCCCCAAAGACCCCTTTGGAAAATGATTGGCATTTGCAGACATCCTTTACTGTGTCAAAGTTTTGTTACGATCCTTTTAGTTTCAGTATTAGAAAAAAAATTCCAAGAATGTATTTTTGTACTATTCCCAAAGGTAATAATGAGAGGATTAAATACAACCAGTTTTCTGGAGTCAGTCACAGTCATAAATATGCTATTGAATACACACTGGAACAGCTTCTAAGGTTTCAGAGAATGAAGAATGAGCTAAGGATTGTTTTTACTCCAAAATCTCTTCTAGTCAAGAGTAAAAAGCATTTGGAGGATGTTAAAAATTGAAGATTCAGATTCAGTAGCCACCAGTATCATTGAAATTTTGGCTGCTGAAATCCAATTTGAATATTGTCACATATATGGAATGACGGTATCTTTGATCAAAATCAGAGCTTCAGAATACAGTAGAGTAATGCTAGAAACAATTTTATGATTTCTGAAAGCCCTTTCCTTCAAAAGTTTTGCTGGTTGGTGGTCTGATCATCACTTTTCAGAACAAAATAGGTCCGCTTTCACATATCTAACTTTTAAAAATACATAACCATATTTACTGGAAGTATTGAACCTATCAGCAGCATTTATATTGTTGTTCTCTTTCTCTTCCTTATATATATTTAAAAATTTTATTTCCAAAACTCTGCACTTGATGACTTTCTTCCTAACTTACTGATTGCTCATTCTCAGTTGCCTTTGCTGGTTCCCTCTTCTTTGGCCGACCCATTAAAACTTTGGCGTGGCCCAAAGTTCAGATTTTAGATTGTGTGTGTGTGTGTGTGTGTGTGTGTTTGTGTGTGTGTGTGTGTTACAGGCCCATGGTCATCTCCTCCAGTCTCATAACTTTAAATATTATTTAAATGCTGATGACTTTCCAATTTTTAAAGCCCTTGGTCAGACTGTGCTCTCAAACCACAAACTCATATATTCAGTTGTCTACTTAACATCTCCATCTGACTGTCTAATAGACAACCACAATGCAGCATGTTTAAAACTTTGTAAAATTTCGAATATTCTGTCCTCATACTTCTCCTTTACTTCCTTCCTGCTCCCTGAAAACCTGCTTTTCTTCCATTCTTGCAGCCATTTAAGCTGAAACCTTTGGAGCAGTAATTATCTTTTTTGTTCCTCTTATTTTATATCCATTCTGTCAGGAAAGGATGATGACTCTATCTTTAAAACATAGCCACTGCTGCTATTTCTGTTTTCTCAGTCACCACGATCTCTTTCCTGAATGCCGAGTCATCCTTCTGAAATTCGTCATAAAACGGCTGACAGGGCCTCTCACGGCCTGCCCTTTGTCCCTCCCTCACCTGGCTCTTCCCGCCATTTTGCATGAGCTCAGGCGGCTTTAGCACATTGGCTTCCTTCATGTGAGAACCTTACCAGAAACGTTCCTATTTTAAGGCTTCTGCTCTATCTATTCTGGAATGTTCGTCTTCCAGTTATCAATTGGGCTAAACTCATCTCCTTGTTTAAATCTCACCGTGTCAAGGAGGCTTGCCCTCACCATAATTAGTAATAAGTCCTGCCTGTCCCTTCCAGCCCTTATGCTGCCTCGGACTCCCAGTGTGGGCCTTCTGATCTTGTTTACCATGCCCATTTTCATTTTTTCCATAGAATCGTTCACTTTTAATGCATTTCCCCAACTAGAATATAAGCTTCTTAGTTATCTGTGATTCTGTTCACTAAGGTATCTAGCACCTAGAATAGTGGCACTTAGTAGACATTCGAACTGATTTTCATCTGCAAGAATAAACAAATTAATATGAGAAGACCAGAAAGTCTGCATATTCTGGCCGAAATCTCCCCTGGAAGCAACAAAAAGCACGTACCTGTAGTCAGAGCTGGTTTGAAGAATACAGTACGGACTATGAGTTACTTAAAAGAAAGAAAGAAAGAAAGGAAGAAAACAGTAGTTTGAAAGAAAAACGTTCTTTTTTCTTTGCAAATCAACCAAGTCATTTATTATTGCTTATACATTTATTATTTTTTTTGTGCAAAGTTGTTCAGATTTTTCAGATTATTTATCATGGAGAACAAAATTATGTGTTTTTGTATTAAAGGGACAGAGACACAATAGGTGGCATAGGAAAACAATAGGACCACGTAGAACTAATGCATAAATTGCTGTGAGCTGAGGAGTGACCACAACTCCAATGCTAAGAGGACTTCAAAGATAACAACTTCAAAGCACCTGAGTTTTCAAACTGGATATAATGTCTGGTGTGATCTGGCAGATTTTGAAAGGATAACATTCTGCCTGAGTTATGATAAGACTTCATAAAGATTTATGTGTTTCTTGAAGCTTATGATTTGTATATTTCCTTCATCTTTCCTTTCATTTGTTGTTATAAATCCCAGCTGTTATTGTATGCATTTTTAAAGGTTGTGTGTTATATATTTTCTTGCTAGAGACTGTTTGGATGCCTTCAATCCATGAAATGTGTTCAGATCTAGAAAAATTATAAAACAGGAAGAGATTCTTTAGAAAATAGAAAAACATTAAATTATAACATGTGTTGTATCATTGAGCATGAGGAAACAATAGATCAATGTTAAAAATAGCTACAAGACTGAATTTTATTATTAGTATGTTTATCTGACTGAAGTGGACCTGGGAATTAAAAAGAAATGAGGGAATTGGACAAAAATCCAGCAGCAACTGTCTTAAAATCAGAGAGGGGAAAATCCCAAACAAGTGAACATTGACAAAAATAAAATCAAATAATAAGACTGCTAAATTTCATTGAGAATTTTATTTAACCTATATGTCATGAGTAATGTCATCAAATACATCGTTCAGGTTAAATTAAGGCAAATTGCTTAACTAAATTTCTTTAAAGATTAAATATTTTTGGCTCATGTTAAAATATCTACTTTCGATGAAAAGAAATGGTTTAATTTATCCTTCTTTTTTTCTTTTTTTTTTTGAGACGGAGTCTTGCTCTGTCACCAGGCTGGAGCACAGTGGCACTATCTCGGCTCACTGCAACCTCCGCCTCCTGGGTTCACGTGCTTCTTCCACCTCAGCCTCCCTAGTAGCTGGGACCACAGGCGTACACCACCACGCCTGGCTAATTTTTGTATTTTTAATAGAGATGGGGTTTCACCATGTTGGCCAGGATGGTCTCGACCTCTTGACCTTGTGATCCGCCCGCCTCGGCCCCCAAAGTGCTGGGATTACAGGCGTGAGCCACCGCGCCCGGCCAATTTATTCTTGTTACTTATAATGAAAGCCAGTACTTGTTTTTAAGCCAGTATGAAGCATTGTAAAGCAATCTTAAGCATTTAGCAAAATTGTTAATTTTTGATAGGTACTTGGAGTGACAACATGAATGTAGAGAGCTGGAGAAGAAGCTAGGATTCTGTCTGCTACTTTTCGGACCTGGATTATTTTATGCCCACAGTATCACTATGGGGTAACGGGGATAAGTAAAGTTGTTATGAGATTATTTTTGTAAAAAAAAATTAGAATCATTGGAAAAACGGCATTCCCCAAAGTGAAATTCTTAGGACTTGTATGAAATTGTCCTTTCTTACTTACAAAAATAAATTTAATATAAAATTTTTTGTCTGGAGTTTTCCTTCCTTTGCAATTTTAATTATGTATCAATTAAATCAAATACAAAACATGAATGTGCATTAAGTCCACTTTAAATTGACACTCAAAATGTCTAGCCTTTAATAAAATATCTAAATATGCTAATACAGAAACATATCTTTAATTGCTTTACAAACAATATGGAATTATGTATAATACATATCACATATGGAGAAAAAGTTAAATTTTAATTTTATTATTTAAACTTTCTATTATTTTTCTTTTCCTAATGCATAATACTATCACAGTTACGAAATACTTTCAGTGTGAAAGAACTAAGACCACGGTGTGCTGTCTAAAGTGATTTATGATCTTCCAATGCTTAGAGTAATGTCAAGTTTCAGTTTTGGATCACACTGTTATAATGTGTCAAACAATTTTAAAAATACTCTAACAGTTGACTACACCTGTCTCCACTTTGCAAATCCTTTCAAGTTCATGGCACTTTGATCGAAAGGGAAATATGTAACTTGTGCCTTTCTTTTTCAATCTAAAAATTGAATTTTTTTATTGTAGTTTCTGTATGATATACAAATATTAGTAGGAAAATAAACTGTTAAAATTAACAACTTTCTTTTATTTGATCACTTGCAAAGAGATTTTGAGAGTTCTACTTGGTTATTTTTAAAGAAGTAATTAGGCCAAAATGTGGTAAAATTCTACTAACTTATATTACAATATTCTAATAAATCAAATCTTTTACACTTAATCAAAATATTTTGGGTATACATCTATCAATTTGATATATATGTACATATATACATATTCTCCATTTAAATATTTAACAGCATTAATGGGTACACCAAAAGTAAGACATATTTGTCATGTAGCAATGCCAATGCCAAAATGCCAAGTAATATGAGCTTATTTTTGGTATCTTTAAGCAGAATGAGGTACTTGTCATCTTGAGACTTTCATATGGCCTAATTGTCATTGGAGGTCCCATTTCTTTGTTTAGTTACTTCAAGTGGCCTGAAATTATGGAAACAAAATAAAACCATCTTATTATTATTTCCCTCATTCTTAGTACATGCATTTGATTAATTCTAGATTATATTCATGATGATTCAGAGAAACACATTTAAACTGTGAAAATAACCATGACAACGTAAATTTTCCTAGGAAGAAGCTATGAAGCTTATTGCAGATAAAAAAATGTTTCATAGGTGCTACAGGTAAATTTGATAATCTTTACTTACAAGAATATCAGTTTAGTCTTTATCAATTCAGTTTTATGGACCCTGACTCTCTCAGCTTTCAGACACGCTCTAGTTTTGTGAGGCACTTTGAGAAATTATCTTTTTAAATCCATTATGGAATTTCAGTAAAAGGTTGAACAGTATCTTCATACAAACAACCTATAAGATAAATCTGAAAAAAAATATGTTTTGCATCCAAGAAATTCCCCTTGACAGAAATGTTATCGTAAAGGTAATAATTGGATGAGAAATTTCAAAATATATTATAAAAATGCTCAAGGAAAGTTTCTAAGAGTATAATCTAATGTGTTGTTTAGGTGCCTTCTTCAAGTAAAAAGTGAATGCATGTATAGTTTCAATAGCCCATTTTAAAAAATGCTTCAATAGCCCATTAAAAAATATGCTTGAGAATAAGAATCGTAATTCTTACTAGGTAGAGTATCATCTTAAGGGAAACTTCAATATTTCCATGATGGATCACTTTGATACTCACCAAGAATGACTTTTGGGCTGGGTCTTATTGAGCTGTGTTCACGGTTACAAAGAGGTTAGGCTCTCACTGAAATCTGCAGGCTCGAGCTGCCGTTGTTTATGTTTTATAGAGCCGCATGGTGAACAAAATAGGGGGATGTAAAATTATATTTTCTTATTTATAGAAAGTAAGTCAGCCTTTAAAACCCTGGAGTATTTTTCAAAGAGAGTGAAACCCTCATACTCTATAGGGGTCTAGTGAGAAATCAATAATGGTTCCCAGAAAAAAGAAAAGATACACAATGTTCCCAATAATGGCAATCTTTTTGTATCTACCAGTTAGCCCCAAAGAAAATAATATCTGCATTATAGTGTGTTTTGAGAGTTGAAGATCATCTTTGGGAGACATCTAACAAACTTCCAGGCATACGATAGGCTTTTGCACAAAGGTACCCTTAAAAGGAGAGATAGACTATCTCAGGAATCCCAAGACGTTAGGTCAAGTTTGTAATCATGTTATTATAGTTAGATTTTTTGCATAATCCTCATTTTTTCTCGGCAAAATCAGCATCATACTCAATCACTTTTTATGTTTAAGTTCATGGCTCCATTATAATAACTTCCTAAGACGTGTAGATGATTGAGAATAATGTTTATTTAGGACATTCACCTCCTTTTGTTTTTCCTTCTAATTATCTTGGATTGCAATGGCTTCTTAACTTTCCCAAATGACATATTCCACAAAGCATTCCACCCTAATTAACCATTTGGTGACATAGACAATATCCAGATATACATTCTAATGTACTATAATACTCAGTAAGAGAACGTACTGAAGATTGAAAGTTCAAGAAAAAAATAAGCTCAGTCCAAGTAGGAAAGCTTAAAAACACTTACTAGAGGATGTAAACTGCCATGATAGAGAAATGATCACTGGGATAAAGAAATGATGCTAATTTTTTCGCTCCTTGGATTGGCGTACTACTTTTATATGTTTTGCTCAGGAATACTTAGGAAAATAATTTTACAAGAAAAGTTACTTTCCCCGTATTTTAAAAAATCTTTCAAATACTGTTTCATTTAAATTAACCCACAGCATTCCGTTGTGTTTATTCCCTTCCTGTTTATTTTCATCAAGGCTTTCATACTGATTTTCATGTCCTCTTGAAATGCTTATGGAATTAAAAATTAAATCATTTAGAAATGCCACAATTTGTCAGGTTTTTTTTTTTCAGTTATAAGGAACATAAATAGGGCAAGTAAGTAGCAGAAAAATTGAGAAAATAAAATCTGTTTTAAGAAATCATTTAGTAGCATCGAATTAAATACAGTATGAGTATGCCACAGACTATATTGACATATATATTTAAATTTATTCTTTTCTTAAATGCACTTTTAAAAGCCAAATTTCATGATCTATGTGGGATAAGTACATAATAAAATTATATGCTGTAAAAATATGTTATAATTCCTTTTCTCACTGATTCCAAATGAATTCACTTTCCGCAAAACTCCAAATAAGATTTTAAAAATCTTTTCTTATAATGTCATGTCTTATAATGTCATGTCTACCTTGTCCTGCCATCCATTATTTGAAATATCAAGACATCATATCTGATTTCGCTGGATATTCTTTATGTCATTTGTAATTATAGCACAGTGTTATCACTGCGACTACGTACACGTTTTTCGCTTGTTTCATTTCTTCTGATTTAAACAATCCCATTCACAATTTTTCTGATCTTGTCTCTTGGAGCCCTTCTTTCTATTTTGTCATTCCCTTCCTTTTCTCAACTTCAAGTCTGTGATGGCTTTTGTGTTACTTCTTTGACTCTGTTGAACTATTGTAAATTATGCTTAAAGTCATTAATTTTGTAAGATGCCAGCTGGCCTAAGAGAGTGGCTTTTTTTTTTTTTTTTTTTTTTTCTGTGTCACTAACGTGTTTTAAAAAAAAAAGAAAAGATGATTTTAGTTTGCTAGGGCTACCATAACAAAGACTGTGTGGCTTAAACACAGACATTTATTTTCTCACAGTTCTGTAGGCCAGAAGTCCAAGATCAAGTTGTCAGTAGGGTCGTTTCTTCTGAAGCCTCTCTGCTTGGCTTGCAGAAGGCTGTTTTCCTTCTGTGTCTTCACATGGCTTTCCCTCTGTACATCTGTGCCCTGATCCCCTCTTTTTATAAGGATACCAGTCATGTTAGATTAGAGTTCATGCATATGGCCTCATTTTACCTTAATTACATCTTTACAGGTTCTATTTCCAAATAAAGTCACATTCTGAGGTACTAGGGGTTAGTACTTCAGTATAAGAACGGGAAGAGGAACGTAATTCAACTCATAACAATGACATAGCAGAAAACTTATTTTAGTAATTTTTTTTAATAACTTCTAATAGAAACCCAATGTCCTCATGAGCTTGCCCTCTGGCTGCCCAGGGGAGTGCTCTCTACCACCTCATTTATGTATGCCATTTCAGAATAATTTCAGAATATGTGTTTAGAACTTTATCAAAACTACGCATGCTTTCGTCAAAAATTACTCATCCTGTTATATGTTTCTCATATTCCTAATCTATGGAAGAAAGCTGAAAATACCTAATCTTCCAAATGAAATCACAAAGCCTAAGATGATAAACTGCTATGCATTCTGTTTAACATATTTCCATTTATACAAGGATCCTCTGAAAATGCAATATATTTAATAATAGAAAAGAGAAAAATGGCAGATATTTCTGGTGCAGGACAAAGCTTCTGAGGACATACATGAGGCTAGATGAGTTTTGGAAATCTTGAAGTTATGTCGCATGTATGTTCCCTTATTATGTTTCTGTGTCATTGTATCTACAGTCATTTAAGATGATCTTCACTATTTACAAGAAAATATCTTATTTGCTTGTCATTTCACAACTATTGTAAAAAAGCATGAATTTTTAGTTTAAACATCAGTGAGCCTATATTCTTGAGGAATGGAGAATGACAATGAACAATTAATCAATCATTAGCCATACGATATTTATCATTGAGCTAAATTAAATAAAATAATAAAACCAGGTTTGAATAAGCACTGATCATGTGCAAAACAATATGCTTGTGCCATGTGAGTCTAAATGATCATGTTACTTTGATAAAAAGAGGCTACATGGTATGCCTCAGTCATGAGTTTTCTTTTCTTTCTTTTTTGAGTTGGATTATCATGCTGTCGCTCAGGCTGGAGAACAGTGTCAGATCTCAGCTCACTGCAACCTCCGCCTCCCGGGTTCAAGCAACTTTCCTGCCTCAGCCTCCCGAGTAGCTGGGACTACAGGTGTGCACCACCATGCCTGGCTAAATTTTGTACTTTTAGTGGAGACGGGGTTTTACCATATTGGCCAGGCTGCTCTCGAATTTCTGGACTCACGATCCACCCAGCTTGGCCTCCAAAGGCTGGGATTACAGGAGTGAGCCACTGCGCCCGGCCTGAGTCATGGATTTTCTACCAAACTCCTTTGGACTGTATTTTCCAGATGAAGGAAGACATGAAATGGAAAGCACACGGCTTTCCCAGTATGAAGCCAATATGGACGAGGCATTTTTAGCTCCAAATGTTGAAATTTTTAGAATATTTTAATGCTTGATGAGAATTACCTGAAATGTGGCACATATGGTAAGCATCATACCTAAGCAAGTACTTTTCCTTTCCACACTTGCCCTGTGTAATTTTCAAAATGTGTGGGGTTAAGGTGAGAATTACATAAGCATCTGGACCTTGCTCTCCCTATAGAAGGAACAAAAGGTGTGAAATAGGGAACACTTCTGTATGGTAGTGTGTTTACAAATCACTTTGGGTTTTCCCCATGACTCAGGCACAAAGTGATTGAAGGGTGATGATGTTTACAAATTAGCATTTCCTTTTCTGTGAAGCTTCAGGCTTGAGGCTTCAGTATCTTCAGCAAGACAGTCCAGCAGCTGCTGCCTTGCTGATGAGGTACAGACTCAGAGACAGGCAGATATAAAAAGAAGTAAAGACAAGGACAGATGGCCAGAGTAGATGAACGAATGCTGACTTATCCTTCATGGAGCAATCCCCAGGTCCTGTTGGTAGCAAGTTCTTATAATTCCTCTTTTGCCCAAAGACATCACATCAGAGTGTTTTCCAGGAGAAGCGTCCCTAAACAGGGTGCTCTCAAAAAGCTGATATGTGTTTTTAAAAGTGAAGTATCCTCTGTTGGAAATTCTAATTGCTGTTCCAAATTTGGAAAGCAGAGTATGTATTAAAATAACTACTTGATTTTCTTTTTTGGAATGAAATTACTAAGATTCCACCTAGGCAAACTGTTCAAATCTGACAGACAAATCAGTTGTGTCATAATAAAGCAACAAAGCAACTGAAAATTGAAATAAAATTTGGAAAAATTTCATTCGAGGTATCACATACATTTCTAAACACCATAGTAGTTGATTTTTAAAAAAGATTATACCTGACTTCAACTTTTCTTAATTGTAAAATGTGAATAAAATTTATTTTACAGTATTCTATTTCTTATAACTATCATGTAATCATATATGTAAATCAGCTGGTTATTTTGATGAGCTTCTAGTTTTCTATTTAAATATTTAATATCAATGGCTTTGATAATTTGATGAATATGATTGCTTAAAATAAAATGATGCTGATGTTTTTACATTGTGGGAACACAGAAATATCCTGTAAAAATTGCCTACTGAACAAAGTACTATAATAATTCAACACAATAATCTAGATATTTTATCCATCATAGCAGTATATGGATGCAACATTAGTAACTTGTACATTACATAGCCAGATTTATATAATTCCATTTAGCCAGGCACATTGATTACAAATTAAGTCTTTTAATTTGCCTTAGATATGAAACATTGTTATACATTAGTTTTAAAACTCAAAAATAATTATGTTGTTGAGAAGCATTGCATTATCTATTCTCAAAAGAAGTAGACAGGAACCTGGCTATCTTAAAAAAAATTCCTTCCCTTTGGGAATGTAAAGCTATAACACAGTTGTCTCAGCTGCTACTTGGCATTCAAACCAGACCCTTGAGCTGCCAGACATATTTTTAATCCCACCCTCTCCTTTTTTTTCCCCCAAGTAGTTTAAAGTTACAGTATGGCACCCATAAGCTTCATCTCTCAAGGGATCCCGCAAGGAAATGTCCAACTGACAGCAGCAGGAACAGTCAATCCTGAATCAGGTCTTTCCATGAAGACTGTACTTACAAGTCGACATGCATCCAGCCATCTAACTCAGCGGAATTCTCAAAGACCAATTTATATTTCATATTTGCTCCTCTAAGGCATTCCTCCAGGACAGAAATGTTCCAAAATCAACAATACAGAAAATTTAAAGCTTCACTAAGTTTGCAGCAATATGTATGGTAATAAATTGTGTTTTTTTTTTCCCCAACAGAAATGATGAAACGTTCATTTCAGTACTTTAAATGTTTTGCAAAGATTTCAAATTGCCAGTGTTAGCTATATGTAGATAGTGGCTTCCACATATATAAATAGTGATGGCATGCTCTTTTTCTTCATGTAATCAAACTGGTGTGTGTGTGTGTGTGTGTGTGTGTGTGTGTGTGTTAGTCAACACAAATGTCTGAGGCATGTAAACAAATGTAAAAACCTTCTATGTTGCGTTGAATAAAATGACAAGTAACTTGTCTTTGAGATCTATATTAACAGACATTTTGTAAGAAGGCAAAATTAATGTGTCCCTGGAGCTACTATTTAAATGACTTTAACTTTATGTCTTTTAATGTGGGACCCCTCAGCTTGGAAATGAGGTGGATTTTCCATGCTCTGACTCAAATCTGCTCAGCGGGGCAGCTTTCCCGCTATCCTCCCAGCAGCTGTTAGTAGCAAGAGAAGCAGTGTACTGCAATAAAATTGATTGCTTCAGCCTACACCGTTCTACGGCTCTCAGACAGCTCTACTTTTTGTTGGGTCTCTTAACACCTGCTCCCCAAAGCACCAGATCTTATCTCCAATTGGCCTAAATGCAAATTCCAAAAGGAGAATGGCTGCTCAGAAAAACCGTAAGGCAGCTCTGTGAGAACTGTGAGAAATGGAGTGCCTGTTATGGTGAGGTCTTCGTGAAGATAACAGGAAAGGTCTGCCAAGGCAGGGGTTTTATTGTGATTAAGATCTTAGTTCTAAATCAAGACATGGCAACCTGTATCCCTAAATCATTCCTGTGTAGACACTGGGGAGAAGGACAGAGTGCATTAAGTGAATTTCCAGCAATATTGAGCCTTACAAATTCCCCAGGTCTTCCTGGAAGCCTCACATGTGGATAAGTAACACCTACTTGATATTTCCTTTCGGATTCCTGAGGATCAGTTGTCAGTCCTATGGAAATGTTCGTTCTCAGTAGAAGACAGGAGCTGGTATTGTCATGACTTGGTAACACCAGGGAAACAGTGGAGACTTAGGTGTCAAGGGTGATTCCGGTGATGGCGATATTGTTCATCTTAATTTGACATTGCCACAATACCTCATTTTAGCAATTTTTAAATGTCACTATACCTTTAAACTTGGGTTTCTGGTTGTACCTTCTTCCAATTTAGTACTGAGGTGATATTCAAATCAACTTTCAGGGAGCTTTTCCTAATGACACGCTCTGATTTATTAATTCTATCATAATACATTCCAGCATTGCTGTATGCTGCTTGAAGACAGAATGGGACTTGCACAAACATTTTATTTTTGTGTTTGACCACCATTTGGAGTATTATAAAATTTGGAAAGGTAATTAAATATAACCATTATTTTCTTTAAAAGTATTTTACCAATAACTTGGATATTTGAAACAATCAATCCCTCCCATACCCTTTTAGTAAAATGTAGTTTTAAGTTTTTCTTTTAAAAACCCTCCAAGTTTGAAGTTAAAACAACTTATCCTAGAAAAAAAGAATCATGAAATACGCAGTAGTTGGCCAATCCAAATAACATTAGTGAAATAAGCAGCAGAAGAAATACGTTATCTATTTTAAAAAGAAATATGAAGTTTATTTTTTCCTCTAAGAATATCTACCCTAGTATGTCATAAAGCTTTTGCCACTCTGGAATAAACAAAAAAACGTAGAGGAGTTAGGTGGAAGACATAATGAAAGTCGATTTGACTGGGGTTGTTAATATTACTCTTAGGATATTCTGTTTGGGAGTTCCTTGCCCGTAACAGCGGGATTTCTGAGAAGACATTTTGACCATTGACAGAATTATGTCACTCTCAAGACTCTACTTTAGGAAGCCATTATTTGCCTCCCAGTTTTTTCCTTAATAGTTACTCAGCAGGTTTGCTGGCTCCAGATAATTTGCCATTAACTTTTACTGAAATATTTATATTAAAAGGTGAATATGCTGATATGTTCAAACACAGAATGTTAAGATACAGATCATTCTTTTTGTATTTAGATACGAAATTAAAACAATTTCTATAAAATGACAACAGGTATATAGAAATTCTGTTTCAAGGTCAGAACAAGAATATTCAGAAGTATGGAAATAAAAAAAATACCTTATTTGTGAGTGAAAAGTTAGTTATCTGATTTCTGGAAATAGACATCTCTGTTGTAGAATCTCATTGAAAAACCAAAAACACGAAATATGAGAGCTTGCCTGATTTAGGTCTATCTAAGCAAAATTGAACTAGATTTATTATTCTAATATTGCCAGTCTGGATGAGAAAGAAATCATAAGAGAGTGGGTTGATGTAAAGATACTGGTGAGCTGAAATGAGTAGAGTAGGTTGGGGGTCATTGGGTTTGTCAAAAGCAAGGAGTTCTGCTTCCAAGAATGTTTCCAGAATTTATCATATGTCAGTTCATGTTTACTTCTGGACATCAAAGGATGAGATCTTTTGTCAAGGTCTGTAAGGGAAGGTATTTGTAAGAGTTATTTATTGATGCATAACAAATTATCCTTATACTTGGGAGTTTAAAACATCAAACATTATTCTCTCACATTTCTGTGAGTCAAAAAGGCGAAGGTAGCTTAGCTGTATGGTTCTGGCTGAGGGTCAAACCCTGGTATTGGCTGGGGTTACTGTCATCTTAAACATTTCACTGGAGCTGTAGCTATAGGATCCACTTACTGGATGATTCAATTACATGACTATCAGCGGAAGGCATTGATTCCTTGGTGAGTTTTGAAAAGAAGCATCCATTCCTGTCCATATGGACTTCCACATGAAGTTACTTGAGTGTTCTCATGACATGGTATCTATTAATATCTCACACCAGAGCAAGTGATCCCAGAGAGAGGGAAGAGTCAGACGCAAGGCCTTGCATGAACTCATATTGAAGGTCACACACCATCATTTTTTCCTAGTCTATTTGATAGAAGCAAACCACTATATCCAGCCAACATTCAGCAGGAGGGGAATGAAGCTCCATCTCTTAAAGGAAGGCATGTCAAAGAATTTGTAGATATATTTTAAAACTTCCACTCTCTTTTAATGTCATTTTAGTTTAAAAAAAAATTATATGCTATTCTGTTGTATGTTGATGTATTTTTTAACATCCTTATCTTCAGTAATTTTCCTAAACGTCAGACACAATGCTACCTTCAAATGAGCTGAAAAAGCACAATTTCATAATGAAAGGTATCTTATCTAGGGAAATGAAATTCCTGATGAAAATATTAAAATGTCAAAGAAAGTTAAAATTTAAAAACATTTTAAGTAATATATCTGATTACTAGATGTATAGACTGTATAAACCAAGGAATATTGATTGTGAATCCTCAGAAAAATGACAACCTTCTGTAAAAAACTGTGGAATACGAATCTTCTATAGACCATAGAAACAAATTTGCATTTTAATCTCTAAATATTGTTACTTGATAAACTGCATTAAATGAATTAGTTAATTTAAATAATTACCTTTCAGACTTCATCCTCCCCCTCTTATTCTTCTGAGGGAGGGAAAGAATAATCATCAATACCAAGTGTCAGTTGCAGCAACATAACACAGAGAGCTGACTTCATGCTTAGGAGACAAGGCTGTGCTCCCTCCTCACAGTTTCTGGTGCTGTACATGTTCAGAGAAACTTCTAGTAACAAAGCATAAAAAGTGATCTCTGAAAGAATAGTCTTGATAAGTGATATGGTTTGGCTGCATCTCTGCACAAATCTCATCTTGAATTGTAGTTCCCCTAATTCCCACATGTCATGAGAGGGACTAGGTGGAGATAATCGAGTCAGGGGGTTGGATTCCTCCATCCTGTTCTCGTGATAGTGAGTAAATTCTCACGAGATTTGATGATTTTATAAGGAAATTCCCCCTTTGCTCAGCTCTCATTCTTCTCCCTGACACCATGTGAAGAAAGATGTGTTGGCTTCCCCACCCGCTATGACTGTAAGCTTCCTGAGGCTTGCCTAGCCATGCTGAACTGTGAGTCAGTTAAACCTCTTTCCGTAATAAATTACCCAGTCTCAGGTATGTCCTTATAGCAACATGAGAACAGACTAATACAATAAATTATATTTTAAAGTTGAAATTAGTGTTTGAGTATAGCTGCCTCAGAAAGGCATATGTCCTATTTTGCTTAGGGTGCAATCCTGCATAAAGTCACTCAGTGTACTGGTGTCCCAAAGTACTAAACCAAAAATCTTTTCTTATTCATTTAAAGAATAACAATTAATCTTTTTCTTACATTTCTTGTTTAATTCTGATTCTTTCTTAAAGATAGTAGATTTTTACATCACTTGTTGACATTTAGTAATGAATGAAATATGTCCTCCAACATTTTAGGACTAATAAATGCTATTTAAATGATAATGAATTTAGAGGTATGATTAGTAAGCTCTTTTTTTTGTAATATTTTAATTTGGCAGGTTAAGCTTTTAAAAATAATAAATTTCCATATGTAAATGGTTTCTATATGTAGCTGAATAATCTCAGCAATCTTATTCAGGCCAGAATTTTAAGTTTTCATTATGTTTTTATACCTACATAAGAATCAAAATTATATTTTCTTAAAAAGTTAATGGAAAACATTTGATTGTTACAGTTTTTAAGGTCACAGAGTATGTTTGTTGATTTAGTGTTTTGGAGTGGGGAGAAAATTATAAAGGGATAAAAAAGAATATATTAGCAATAGTATGGAAATTTATTTTTATTTTTTATTTTTAGAGATAAGATCCTGCTCTTCCACTCAGGATGGAGTCCAGTGGCCTGATCATAGCTCACTGTAACCTTAAACTCCCGGGCTTAGGTGATCCTCCCACCTGAGCCTCCTGAATAACCAGGACTACAGGTGCAGGCCCGCATGGCTGGCTAATTAAAAAATAATTTTTTAGGGATGGGGTCTCACTATGTTGTCCACACCGATCTTTAATGGCTGGCCTCAAGTGATGCTCCCTGCTCAGCCTCCCAAAGCCCTGGGATTACAGGCATGAGTCAATGTATACTCATTAATGTACTGTTGGGCTTTGGGTATGGGCGAGATGGCATGGACTCATTCCTCTCTATTCTTCCCTGCCAAATACAACTATAAACTGACATAGGTCAAGAGACAGCTCAAAGATAATTCTAAAAATTTGGTAAAAAAAAAAAAAAAGGCAAATTGGTTTGGAATCCTAAGATTAGAGAAAAAATGTTGGCAGGGAGTTTTGTACCTCCCCAACAGAAGAAAATTAACCAGACCAGCATTTTCTGACCCTAGGCTGTCAATATTACCCCAGACAGACTCATTCCTCTCTAATAGCTAAAGGGAGCCCCTGTGACAGTATCAGGTAAGAGGACACTATCCGCAAAGGTGATTGATGGAGAGCTGCATGAATAATAATGATCCTGAGACTCCTCTCCCCTACCAAGAGATAGTGAGGTGGAAAGAGGAACTCGCAATAAGAACACAGCAAGAGGCCTGGTCCAGGGTCACTTTATTCCCCTGGGACAAGACTCTTTCATTCCACCTAGAGATAGTGGGGCGTGTGGCAGAATTGGCCTGACGGACCCAGTCAAAATAAGTGGCTGTGTGATGGACCCTCTTTGTCTCTGAGGGAATGAGACGCTCCTTCCCCACCCCACACAGACATGGGACTAGTGGGCAGAACTGATAAGAAGGTCTCCTTCACAGTAAGTAGCCAGGATCTGAAAGCTTCTTTGAACCCATGAACCTGAGATTCCCTTTCCCTGTCCAGAGATATCAAGGAATTGAAGAGCACCAGTAAGAGGAACCCTACCACAACTTTCATCTAGTAGACATCCCACACACAAAGAGAACCCCTTTTACCTGATAAGGCAGCCCAGCAGGAACCAGTGTCCAGTCCCAATAGCACCAGGAAAAGCCAAATGACCAAAGGAATACCACAAAATCTCTTAAAAGTAAGAAGTTATTGAAACCACAGCCCACAAGACTAGGCAAAGACCTGTATGCTAAGTATAAATAGATGACTGACTGCTAAAACAATGATTCAAATAGGACATAGAATCTCCTAATATAATAGACTAGTTGTCCATGATATAACTGAAAATTACCTGCCACACTAAGAACCAATAAAATCACAACTTCAGTTAGAAAAGCTAATTGGCTGATGCCAATACTGAGAAGAATCAAATGCTGGAGCTATCTGACAAGTATTAAGCAGCATTTATAAAGAAGCATTTATAAAAATGCTTTATCAGCCATCAACAAACGAATGGATTAAAAAATGTGGTATATATACACCACAAAATAATATTCAGCCTTAGAAAACCCGGGAAATGCTGTCATTTGTGACAACATGGGTGAACCTAGAGGACATTATGTTAAGTGAAATAAGCCAGGCATAGAGAGTTAAGTATAGTATGATCTTACCTATATGTATAATCTAAAAAGGCAGACTCATCAAAGTAGAGGGTAGAATGGTGGTCACTAGGAGCTGGGGCAGGGAGTGCAGAGGGAAAGAGGAGACTTTGATCAAAAGTACAAAGTTTTAGCTAGATAGAAGGAATAAGCTCTGGTGTTCTATTACACAGCATGGTGACTATAATTAATAATAATATATATTTCAAGTTAGCTGACAGAAAGAATTTCAAATGTTTTCACCACTAAGAAATCATAAATATTTGAGATGCCAGATAAACTAATTAGCTTGACTTAATCATTCCACCAGGTATACATGTATGAAAATACCACATTGTACTATTTTATATGTACTATATAATATGTATAATAAGCATATATAATTATTTGTCAATTAAAATAAAGATGTTTTACCAATCAACTATAAATTCCTCTTGAAACAAATTAAAAAATAGAAAAATCTCAGCAAAAAATACAAACCATAAAAGGAACCAAATTGAAAATATATAGAATTAAAAATACTGTAATAATAATACTAATAAAAATAAAACCAACAGTAGTTGAAAAAATATGTTAAAAATCAGTGATCTTGAGAGCAGATAAATAAAAGTTACTCTATCTGAAAAAGTAATAAAACATATTGAAAAAAATTTGAGCAAAGGTTCATTACCTGTAAAACAAAAACAAAAAATCTAATATTTCCATCATCAGATTTTCAAAAGAAGAGAGGGGAAAAAAAAGAATGGAGTCGAAAGAGTATTTGAAGAAACAATGCCTGAAAATTTCCTACATTTTGGTGATAACACAAACCTACAGAATGAAGAAGTTGAGCAGATTTGAAACAAAATGAATCTGCATCAGACATACAATAAAATTTTTGGAAACCAAAATTCAGGAAAAAAATCTTGAGAGCAGCCAAAGAGAAGCAACACTCTACTAACAAAGGAAGAGATATAAATAATGTTATGAATCGACTGTTTTCGTCTTCCCCAAATTCTTATGTTGAAATCCTAATCCCCAAGGTGATGGTATTATTAGGGGAGAATCTTTGGATGGTCATTAAGTCATAAGGGTGAGGCCTTTAAGAATGTGATTAGTGCCTTGGAAGAGATGTTAGAAAGCTCTCTTATAAAAGAGCTCTCTTGTACACTTTCCAAAATGTGAGAGTACAATGAGGTGATGGCAATCTTCAACCAAAAGAGGACCCTCACCAGACACTGTCCATGCTGGCATCCTGATCTTGATTTCCAGCCTCTAGAACTGGGAGAAACAAATTTAACTTGTTTATATACCACCAATTCTATGGTATTTTTATTATAGTATTCTATACTGACAGATAATCAATTCATGTAACAACAGATTTCTCATCTGAAACCATAAATGCCAAAAGGAAGTGGCATATTGTTGGAGTGCTGAAAAGAAAGAGAAGTGTCAATTGTGAACTTTAGTGAAACTATCCTTCAGGAAAGAAGGGGAAATCACGACAAACTGAAATGAACGAAAACGAAAAGAATTTGCCACTATCAGACTTATCTTTAAATTTTAACTAAGAAAAATTCAAACAGAAAGAAAATGATGAAAGAAAGAACCTTGTAGTACCGGGAAGGAAGAAAAAAACAAAGAAAAGTGAAGAAATATGGTTACATAAAACAAGCTCTTTTCACCATGAGTTTTATGGATAATATTTGATAAGTAAAACAAAACTATAAATTCATCTGATATTCCAGACAATGATATTTAAAGTTTGAGAAAGAAAAGAGGCCTATCTAAATGGAAATGATGCCTCCACATTTTACTCATACTACTCAAAGCAGTAAAATGTTACTAATAGCAATATATGAATATTGTAATACCCAGAGCAACTACTACAAAAAATATAAAAAGAGATATACTCAAAAATAGCATAAGTCTAGATGAAATCCTAAAAAATGTTTAAGTAAGTCAGAAATGGTAAGAAGAGACAGGAATAAGAACCATAGGAAACAAACTGTGAGGGGGTTGGGGGGGAGGAGGGAAAAAGGCATAAACAGGAACCTATCGTAACTACGCTAAATGCAAATGGTCTGAATACAAACTCACTTCAAATTCAATGATGAAAGTAGGTTGAAAGCAAGAGGATAGAAAACAATATATCACAAAAACAATAATAAAATTTTTAAAGCAAAAAGAATTACTAGAGATAAAAAGGATCATTACATAATAATAAAAGGATTAATCCGTCAGGAAGATATACTGATCCTAAATGTGTATGTACTAAATAGCAGAGCTCCAACATATGTGAAGCAAGAGCTGAGAGGAGACATAGACAGCTGTACCATTATAGTTTGGGACTTTAATGCCTCCCTCTCAGCTACTAATAGAGATATTAATAGAAAATTTAGCAAAGATAAAGCATATCTGAATACCTTTCAGAAAATAGGATCTAAAGGACATATGTAAAAGTGCCCACCTGAAAACTGCAGAATATATACATATTTATTTCAAGCATGCATGGAACACTTGCCAAAACAACTTGGGCCATAAAAAAACCTCAACAAATTTAAAAGAATTGAAGTAATGTAGAATTTGTGTTCTGTGACCAAAAATCGATTACAGAAAGAAACCTGTAAAATCTCTAAACACATAAATACTAAACTACAAATTTCTAAATACCTCCTAAACCAAAGAAAATTTTAAAAATACATACATAAAAGTTATTAAAAACAAGCACCCAATTTATCAAAATACAAAATATACGGCCAAGGCAGTGCTGAGAGGAAAAGTTAAAGCACAAAATTTCTATATCAGAAAAGAGAAAAGCTCTCAAATCAATGACCTAACTTTCTACCTCAAGAAACTAGAAAAAGAAGAGCAAAATGAGCACAAAGCAAGCAGAAGAAAGAAAATCTTTAAGATGAGAGCAAAACCCAATAGAATTTAAAATTGTAAAACAGCACAGGAAACCAATGAAACAGAAAGCAGAATCTTTAAAACAATCAATAACATTGAAATCTCTAGCAAGACTCACAGAAGTGCAAAGTGAGGAGGTATAAATAATAAATATCAGGAATAAAATACATTACAAATCATGAAGCTATTAAAAGTTTAACAAGGAAATGCTGTGGATAAGTTTACTCTAATTTAGACAACTTAGAAGAAATTGAATGAGATACCCTGCAATAAAAACAAACCATTGACATATGTAACAGCTTGGTTGAATCTTCAGAAAATTATGCTGAGTGAGAAAAGCCAGTCCTAAAAGGTTATATACTTTATAATTCCATTTATATAACATTTTTGAAACCGCAAAATTTACAAATGGAGGACCCCTTAGTGGTTTCCAGAAATGAGGGATAGTGGGTTGTAGGTGGGTGTGGTTCTAACAGAGAAACAAGAGGGATCCTTTAGTGATGAAACTGTTCAGTTTCTTGATTATGGTGGTGGATACATGAATCTAAAATGCAAAATAATGCACAGATTTAAACACCGCACACACAAATAAGTAAAGTAAATTTGGAGAAATCTAAGATCAGCAGATTATATCTATGTCAGTAACATGGTTGTGCTATTATACTATGGTTTCAAAATGTTCCCATTGGGAACATGTGCAGAGTACACGCTTAGTATCATTATTTACAATAGCATATTGAGGTACAATTTTCTCAAGATTTCAATAAAATGTACAGTTGCTGAGATTTCTAAATAGCCATTATCTTAGAAGTATCATTTTACCTGTTTTTCATCCTGATGAAAATCATTCAGGATCCTGCCTGGCATATTTCAAGCCCTACGTAAGTGTATTCTAGTACCACTTAATAGAATGCGCAAGAAATCTTCATTCTTTCACTTTTCTATTGCAGGAACATGTCATATTCAAACTTAACTATTTCCCAATAATTAAAGCACCCGCGTACGTATTTTTAGAGGTTTTTTTTTTTTAAAATGAAGAAGCAGTCACACTTAATAAGTTTTCACCCCTCAAAATATCCTTTCATCAGGAAATCATAAAATGTGAAGTTTGTTAACCAAAGTGCCAGTAGGAGCAAAATAACATGCAGGTGATGGTGGAGCTGAGAGAAAAAGAGAGGCAGATTTGTTCCTGTATTGCAAATGTCAAATGTATTCGGCTACCAAATGTCTCTTTCCTCTCCTTTTTCCTAGACCCTGGAATCTGTGCTGAGCCCATCTGGGAAGGCGCAAAAACCAGATGGCCATTGTGAACGTCCGGGGAGGCCCCGCGGCAGTGAGAGCCAGTCCCAGAAAAGGAATCTCTTTGGGACACAATGAATACAGGCCTAATTTATATTTTAGGGCTTTAGAAGGAGATTAGGGTCAACAGTGGCATGATTTTAAACGGCAGTTGAGAAGGCTTTTTTTTTTTTTTTGTCTTTACACCAGCGAAGCTAAATTATAAGTTTGGAGAGCTCCTGAAGTGTGAAAATATGCCCTCAAAGAAAGGGAGGCTGAATAATTATGGCTGTGCAGATTACAAACAGTATGTAAAAGGATTGTGGTTAAAGAGCTTCATCAAAGCAATGCCTTCTGCAAATGGGTATTGTCACAGGGATTATGACTTCAGGAGGGATATAACCAGCAGGGGATAAAGGAATGGCCTCCCTCCTGTTTTTTTATGCCAAAGCATTTGAACAATTGATAACAAGGGATTAGAGACCAAAAAATATATTGTGGCCTTGTTCTATTCAGACTGGTGTCAAGGTTGAAGAGACATGGTTCATGAACTTGGGAAGTCTTAGGCACTTGTCATAGGACATCTACAGACCTCATGTGTCTCCGGCCATAGCAAAATGCCATGATGATAGAAATTAGTTCTGGTCTAAGAGAATCAGTAAATCAGATACAGATATCCATCTGGCCTTTCAGACTTGGATCTTAATCCACCCCCTCATCTTTTCTTTATTAGTTGGCATATACTGGATTTACTTATTTCACTGAAGATCTCTTTTCTCATGGGAGATGTCTCATAAACACTGATGAATGAATCTGGAAAAATCAACTGAAGCTCAATCAACAGCCATGTAAATGAAAATTGCAATTAATATTTATCATATTTTTCTATGCCTGGTGACTTTAATTATCATTCAACCACATTTGGCTATTACAGTTGCCTCAGATAATCAGTTTGTGACTTAATCTATCCTGACAATTAATTACTTATCCATTGATTAATTTAACAACAATATGTCAAGGGCCTATATGTGCCAGGTATAATGGGATGCAAAGATAAACAGTCTTCCTACCTTCAGGCAACTCGTTGTCTAATGAATTGGATAGAAATATTAAAACTTCTACAAAGAGTTAAGTGCAATAATAGGGATATATTTAGGATATATACCACAAAGGAAGGTGATTAAAATTGTTAGTTTGGGGGCCTCCATTGATTTCTGGTGCTTTGGCTGAGTCGCACAAGTTAAGTAGCAAATAGGGGAGAAAAGCATGCCAGGTAGAGGGGGCAGCTGACAAGCAAAGACAAGAAAATGAAGAACAGCATGGTGTGTGCAAGAAACTGCCTGCATTTTGTTGTTAGTGGGTAAAGTCTAGATGAGGACAGATAAAGCTTGAGACGCAGGCAGGGTCTAGCTTAGGAAGGGCCTGGCTTATCTGATGAGGAGTTTGAGGCTCATTATATTGAAGGGAAACCTTCAAAATATTTTGGGATTATAGCTGCAAAATTAGATTTCCATTTATTTTAGACTTCTCTGGCAGCTTTTGGTCAATGGGTCTGAGAATTATGATGTTGGAAGAAGGAAAGCCAGTTAGAAGGCTGTTTTAGCATTTTAGTTGAAAGATGAGGCTACCTAAAATAGAAGACTATTAGTATAGCAGACACACACTAGGGGGACCCACAATGAGTCACACCCATGTAATTTTTTCTCCCCTTGAGCATAGACAGAGAATCTAAACAGACTAAATAAATACAACGTGGTAAAGGTGATGAGCTATCATTCCTTTGATTATGTATTTACATAAGTCTCTGGATTAGTAGACTGGAGTGAGAAACTCCCACCTGCTAGCTTTGAACTAGTAAGCTGACATGTTGTAAGAGGTCCTGAGAGAAGCCTATGGGGCAAAAAAACCTGCAAATGCCCTCTAGCAGATGGGAAAGCCTTCCGGCTGACAGATAGCAAGAAAACAGGAACCTTAGACACAACATCCCAAGAAACTGAATTTCACCAACAACCATGTAAGCTTGGAAATGGACCCTGAGCTAAAGAAAGAACACAGCCTGGCCAACCCTTGATTGCAGCCTTGTGAGACCTGGAGCAGAGAGCCCAGTGAAGCTGTGCCTGGGCTCCTGACCCACTGAAATTGTGAAATAACAAATGTGTGGAGTTTTAAAAATTGTTACTAAATGTGTGTTAATTTGTTAACACAAAAGAAAAAGTAATGTAAACAGATAAGAAGGAATGGACTCAGGAAAGTTTTTGGAAATAAAATTTGCCAGTCTTTGGTGATTGACCAGACGTGGAGAATGAGTGAGAGGGACGCATTAGGGGCGGTACTGCAGCTGGCACCTGTCTGTATCTCGTCAGCATGCACCTCCTCCGGGCCAAAGGCCACTTGTTAGAATCCCCGTACCCACGTGTGACAGCTCCTTGTTTGTGTTTTTTCCTGGCTAGGGGAGAACTGTTGGCTAGTACAAAGGGTAAATCTGAAGTTCCAGATATAATGTGTCTGGACACTGCCCTCTCAAAAATGTTGGAGGAATATCAGGTAGATAAATACCTAGTTTCCTTGCCCATTACTTGCAGTAGCTCTGAGCCTTGTTCTATACCATCTGTCAGACTTCCTCAGGGGGCTAAAACCCCTGTGGGATAAAGGTGTTGTGGCCCACAGTGGTAACTTGCTTAATGAGTCACATTCTACTCCCTGCTTTCTTTACTGTATTTCACTCCTCCATTTCTCTGTTGGTATTTCCTGGGATATCCTCCCAAAGAAACTACTTTCTTTTTTACTGCTACTGGGAGCAACTCAGGCGAAGACAGTTAACTTCCAGGTTTTAAGTTTGAACCATATAGTCTTTTCTTGTTCTCTTGTAGGACAAGCATTATCAGTTCAATATGGTTCTATGAGTAATTCAAATAGTAAAAATTAACCAGGTTTACAGATTGAGGTTGAATCCAGTTTTAGATAAATTGGCCTGATGACTTCTGGGACTTTCAGGTGAAGAATTTCAAAGGACTCTACTTAGGAGAGGTTTCACTGAAAATGACTTAATAAATGATTAAGCTATTTCCAGAGATATTGGCAGGTTCAGGGAACCAGCAATGAATGACAAAGGAGCCAGAAATGAGTAACAGTATGAGGCTGTTTTTATTCCAGGCCTTAATGGGGAAAGGAGAGAACAGTTCTTCATGAGCTGGATGAGAACTGGTGTCATCCAGTCGGGGAAGCCAGAGGGAAGACATGGCCATTGTGAGATGCAACTCCTGCCAGCATCTTAGACAATCAGGCAAGAGAGGAGATGAATATTCCAACCTCATCCTCTTTTTACCCTCTGATTTTCTGCTGGTGTCTTCCACTGACTGAACCCAATTATATGGCAGGGAATCTCAGGTAATGAAATGTATGCCCCTTTTCTTAGCCCAGGCAAAAATAGAATTACAAAGAAGCAGAACGTGGTACTGGGTGAATTGGGCAAATGAAAATCAACACAAATTGTGAAAGCTTATTTGAGATCACTCATTTAGTGATATGAATTTGGTAACCATTCAAATGGGTGGGTAAAATTCACTACTGAGTGAGTTGCAGTTAGAATGTAGAGGCATTGACACTATTCACAATAGCAAAGACTTGAAACCAACCCAATTGCCCTTCAATAATAGACTGGATAAAGAAAATGTGGCACATAAACACCACGGAATACTATGCAGCCATAAAAAAGAATGAGTTCATGTCTTTTGCAGGGACATGGATGAAGCTTGGAAACCATCATTTTCAGCCCAGCAGCACAAGAACAGAAAACCAAACACCACACGTTCTCACTCATAAATGGGAGTTGAACAATAAGAACACATGGACACAGGGAGTGGAATATCATACACTGGGCCTGTTATGGGGTGGAGGAATAGGGGAGGGCTAACATTAAGAGAAATATCTAATGTAGATGACAGGGTGATGGATGCAGCAAACCACCACGGCACGTGCATACCAATGTAACAAACCTGCACGTTCTGCACATGTACCCCAGAACTTAAAGCATAATAATAATAATAAGAAGAATGCAGAGACCTTGAAAGATCTTCACTGTTGTATTAGCTACCTCTTGCTTTATAACAAATTACTTCTAACATTAACAGCTTAAAACATTTATTATCTCACACATTTTCTGAGGGTCAGGAATCCAAGGGTGGGTTAGCTCAGTAGTCCTGGCTGTGAATATCACAGTAGTTTACGTAACTGGTTACTCCCTGGGTCTGCAGTCACTTATGGCACCAATGGTAGAGGACCCATTTCCAAGAAGGCTGAGTTACATGGTTATATATTGGAGTCCTCACCATGTGGACCTCTCCAGGGGCTGCCTCAGTGTTCTTACAACATAGAAGTTGATTCCATAAAGCAAGTGATCTGAGCAGGAGGGACAGCCAGCAAGAGTGTCCTCCTCAAGATGAAAACTGCAGTCTTTATATAGCTGAATCTCAGTAGGGATGTGCCTCTACTTTTGCCCCATTTCATTCATTGGAAGTATGTCCCTAATCCAGGCCATACTCAAATAGAAGAAAATAAAATTTTACCTCTTGAAGGAAAGAGTTTGAAAGAATTCATGGGCATAAGTTTAAAACCACTATAATGCTATTACAACGAAAAATGAAAAAAAATGCTTTCGTCTAAATTCACTGGCGAGTTGTGAACATATTAAAATATAAAGGAACAAAGCTCCAGAGAAATGATAGCATCTCTTTTTTTTTTTCGTTTTTTTGAGATGGAGTCTTGCTCTTGTTACCCAAGTTAGAGTGCATTGGCATAACCTCGGCTCACTGCAACCTCTGCCTCCTGGGTTTAAGTGATCCTCCTGCCTCAGACTCCCAAGTAGCTGGGATTACAAGCGCCTGCCACCACACCCAGGTAATTTTTTTTTTTTTTTT
>NW_016107991.1:77549-202856 GCF_001604975.1 Cebus imitator
AGGTGTGAGTCACTATATCCGGTTGAAATGATGTCATCTCAAATGATGGGCTGGAGTATGCTTTCATGCCTGGATTCAGTTGTTGAACTTGGAGTGGGGATAATGCCATCATTTTATCTTAAAAGTTTTCTCATTTTTCCTTTAATTGATGATTAATCATAGAAAGCCTCTCAATTATGTCTCTTCAGTGAGTCCAATAAGTTCAGCAGTAGCCACTCAATTCTCAGCCCTTATTTTTACAATTTCCCTGTTTTCTTTCTAGCATTTTAAATACTGTAGCAGTCACTGGGGCTTTTTCTATCAGCATGCTGTCCAAGTTCACCATCAGTGAGAGTTTTATGAATTGTATCACTATAGGATGCCAGGAGCTGTCCACATTCCACAAACCACAAGTGTTACAATTTTCACTGCCAGAGTAGCATCACCTGAGATGGGCATGGGAACCAGGGGTTCAGACTTTTCAGTGACAAGAGTTTAGGCCATCTCACCAAAAATTCGACCCAGACCAGGTTTGGTGCTAGCTGTAGAAAGGAGAATCTAGAGTGAAAGATGGAGAATGGAGATGACTGAGTATCAGTTATGGCTTTAAGATCAACTTCATCAACAGATCTTGAAGAAGCTATCCCAAATAAGGGCAGGTTATTAAGAAAAATAAGTGGACATAAATGGCTCAAAGGATAGGCTGTAATGTACACTTTTCCAAGTGGTAGCCCCATTCCCAGCTGCTAATTGCCAATTGCTGATGTCTACAGAACTACCTTTTATGGAAATTTGACTGGGCAGCCAAGAACAGCCTTCTCCAATGTTGCATCAACCCCTAGAGGTGATTCTCAGCTAGTAACTGGGTGAAGCAGAGATACAAAGGCTCAGCCATTTAGCCTTAATTTAAGACAACTCTGAAGAGTTATTCTACCTCCGCATAAGATTAACTGATGTCCTGAATGCAGCTGTAACTCGGGTCAGCCTCTCTTCGTCCATTTTGCTTTCATCAAACTCCTTATCCGTGCATCTCCCCAGAGTGCTCCCGACAAATCTCCTGCATGCAACTCTGTCTCAGTGTGTTTCCTGAAGTCTCAATCTAAGATACAGTATTTGAAGGAGAAAGAAAGACAAACATTTTTATTAATCAGAAAATATTTCTACATTTTCAAACACATCAATAATTCAAATTCTTATCATCCATTAGTTCATCATTTGGAGAACTCTGAATGATTCAAGTGTCATTGCACTATCTGCAAACATTTCTTAATCATGTCTTCATTTTAAATGGGACATATATACTTTTTTGTAAAATTATTATTGGAAATAGATTTGGATTTAAAAATAATAAACCCATCTTGAGTTTTTTTCATAACCAACTGTTCTTTCCTAATGCTGCCCAGATGACGATGGGTGATCTCAGGTCCACCACAGATGCTTTGCTGTGAATTCGCAGGTCAGCATAAAGAGTCAACAACCCTTCAAGGACTTACAAGGCAGTCTACTTTGTAGCAGTCACTCTCCAGCAGCTGGACTTATCCAAAGTCCAGGTTTTTCTTCCACCTCTGAGTCATTCATTCATGTAGAGGTTGTTAGTGGCTCTTCTCTGATGCTTTAATTCTTTTTCTGGGCTTTAATTTCCAGGCTCATTTTGTAATTGTTTAATGTCTAATTCTATAATAAATTCCTTATTTTGAAATACTCGTAGCGGTTTTGCATAAGTGATAGAGCCCAGACCAATTTAGATGTCTTTACATTGCACCACAACATATCTAGTTTTCTTTTTCTTTTCAAAAAAATCTTTGCAATTTGACACTTGATAAATCCTCTTAAAAGGAGGTTTTACATCTTTCTCAAATTCAGGATTTTAAAATAGATTTTACTTGGGCTATTTCCCTTCTTGTAAATTTATTCATTTATTTGCTCTTCATTTTTTTCTGTTCTATTTGGACTCCATAAAAGAGAATGTTTGTATTTGTACTCTTATCCTTTAGATCTCTTTATTTTCCATTTATGTATTTTTTCATTTCCTTATCTCATATTGATACCTTTTGGAAGAATTCCAATAAGGTTTCAGTGTATTGGTTTATTCTTTGCTATCTCCATTCTTGTAGTCAACTTACCTTTTAAATTATTTATTTCCCATTTGTTATATTTCATTACGCAGTGCCTTTAGTTGTTCTTTTATTTCAAGACGTTTTGTCCTTGATTCATGCTTTCAGGGTTCCCCTTTTTTCCTCCAAAGATCTGTAATATGCTTATTTTCTGTTTCAAGAATTTTTGTTCCTGATTCATGTTTTCAAGGTGAAACCTGGTTTCTATGATACTATTTAATATACTTATTTAAGTTTGTACTGTTTAGCCTTTTATTCCATTTTGTGTATTATATAATGGTTAGCTTGTTGTTTTTCTCTTTGGATGACAAAAGCTATAACAGTGTTTCCTTTGTGTGGTAAACCTATAGAAAACTGCACATTCTGCACGTGTACCCCAGAACTTAAAGTATAATAATAAAACAAGGGAAAAAACATAATTGAGAAACTTTCAATACACTCTCTTATTAAATGGGTGGGGATACATAAGAGAAGAATACCTATGATCAGTACTACTGTCAACGTAGCACTGGAGTTTGAAGCCTGCGGCCAGTGCAATAAGATACAAAGCACGCGAACAAATGCTATTTACATGTATATAGTAGACAGGCAAAACTGCCGCTAGGGAGGACATAACCAACTACTTATAAAACTCAAAAAACCCACTAATAGACTCTCTTTACTAACACAAAAATGCAGCAAGGATGTATGTAATATCAACCTATATAAACCAAATATTCCTCTAGATCAGTTACAACTAGCAAATATAATAAGAAGAAAAAATTTATAATAGCAATACACATATATAAAAATGAAGTAATTTACCTAATAAAAGAACAAGAACTTTATTAAAAACACACTTTTAAAAGATGTATAGGATTATTTGAATTCAGCAAAGAAATATGAAATGTTTATGAAGAAGTTGACTTAACTGATTTGTAAAGGGTCATGGACATATACCGCCAAAGCCACATGGTACAGACACAACATTGAATTTATCAGAGGAAAACTTACAACAGAGTAGGAGCAGAGCATATGCAGTTTCCAACGATTATTTTGTGGCTTAGGTAGGTTAGGTACAAAATATGTGTGCACACTGGCCAATGATCCAACAGAGATGGGCTAACCTTTGCTGGTAAGTTGGACATGCAACTGAGGACACTCCAAAAGCAAGAACAAGCTCTACACCCAAGCCTCATTACATATATGCATACATTACACTATGTATCTTCAGAAGAGAAGGGAACACCTAGCTTCCCTAAATGTCAGGAAACATATCAGGAGATCTTCCATGCAAGAAACAACCTTAAAAACTGTGCATACGGATGACCGAAGTCTGCACACAGGGGTCATGGGAATAGCGTTGCCTGCCAAGAATACTGACATCAGCAAAAAGCTGAGCCAGTTTCCTGATAACCTAATTGCAGAGGGAAGAAAAGGTGTCTCTAGGGCCATCTGCAGTTGTCTCTCATTATTAACATCATGAAAATCTATACTTTTCCAATATTAATCTAAAGATATTAATGTAAGATTTCAAATAAAATTCCAGAAGGCTATTTTTAAGGATTCAACAACTTACAGAATTTATATAGTACTACATATTTTTAAATTAAAGTTAGGGAGCCCAGATCCTAAATGATATGAAAATGTTCTATAGAAATACATAATAACAAAATAATTTGGCACTAAGGCAGCTATAGCATACAGACCATTGGAACAGACTAAAGCAAGGTTCCTCAACCCCAGGACCATCTCGAGCCATGTAATTTGCTGCTGTGAGGGTTGGGGGGCTGTTATGTGCATTGTAAGATGTTTAGGTCTACCAGATATCTGATAGCATCTTGGCCCCTCATCTCCCAATTTTTACAAGCCAAAGTTTCTCCAGTTATTTTCAAATTTCCTCGGTGGTGGCAGGGAATTGACCCTGGTTATGAACCACTAGACTAGAATGCTAAAAAGTAACATCATGCATTATGAGGGAATGGTTTTATGAAATGAGCTCTACAAACCAATGGGGGAAATGATTTATTGATGACATTAAGAAAACTGGTTTACATATGAAGAAAAATAAGGCTAGATACTGTGGTGGGCTGAATCATGGTTCACTCAAAGTTGTTCACATCTCACTCCATAGACTGTCATTTTTATCGTACATTGCAGAATGGGACTTTACATGTGTGATTGAGCTAATATCTTCAGATGGAAAGATTATCCTGGATGGGTATGATGTAATCATATGGTTCTTGTAAGAGAAAGGAATGATAAGAACATGGAAGCAGAGAGATTGGAAGATGTGATGCTTTTGGCTTTAAAGATGGAAAAAGGAGGCACGAATGATGGAATGTACGGACTGCCTCCCTAGAAATTAGAAAAGGCAAGGGAATGGATTATTCTCTAGAGCCTCCACAGGAAGTATGGCCCCAATAACACCTTGGTTTTGGCCTAGTAACAGATTTCTCTCCTTCAAACTGTAAGAGAATAAATTTGGATTGTCTCTAGTCACTAGGTTTGTGGTAATTTGTTATAGCAACATTAGGAAACTGATAGATAATTATCTCTGACTGTATATATAATGGAAAATGCTGAAAGGATTAAGAAATTCACATAAAATGAAAAAATGTAGCATATACTTTTGGAAAATAAACCTTTGAACTTAGGCTGGGAAATGAGTTTTCTAAAACATAAAATCCTAAGCAAAACCCAAATATATTTAATTACATCTAAATATTACTGAACAGACATTTAATGGAGGAACTATTCCAAAGTCTGGACAGAGTTGAAAGGTTCTAATATGCAAATTCTGGCACACTGGCTATTTAAATTAACATAGCAATGTTAAAACAATGGAAAAACAGGAGGTGCAAGAAAATCACTTTGACCATTGTGCTATTTCTAAAAGGCAGAAGATGAAATTGACATATGAAAGACAGTCTCCCTGTACTAGAAGGCAAGGCGACAGCCTTTTCTTCAAGGACACGAAGTTAAGACCAAGAAAATAGTGTACAGACCTTGTTAGAATAACTGTTAACTTTCCAGCGTCACCACATAATTTAGCCACATTTTCAAGGTTTACTATTCTTTGCCCAATTCATTATATGTATGTGTGTGTGTGTGTGTGTGTGTGTTTGTGTGTATTTGGGTCTTCATTTATTTATGAGTACTCCTATGCTATGTAAAACTTATATTATGTTTTTCTCCTGTTAATCTGTTATGCCAATTTAATTCTTAAAGCTGGACAGGGCCCTAAGAAGATGGATGTGGAGACTTCCCACCCCTACAGAGTCAAGGCACAGAAGTGAATGAAGTACTTGGGACTAACAACAGTGTCTAGCCTTCATCACCCACAGGCCTGAAGAGGCCCAAGGAAGGAATGGTTATCAGAAGCTACTCAGAACTGCAGCTGTGGCCTTGCAAAAGGATGCAGCTATTCCTGAATCATGGTCTGGAAGAGAAGAAGTTGGGAAAATATCTGTTTCCTTCATCTCTCTGTTATCCTATTTTCCTACCTCATGCTGGTGTTTCCTATTGTCTGAGCATACCTGGAAACCAGAGGGCTGGAGAGGCTGGTTGAGGCAGTCTGTGAAGGCCAGCTTCATGGATCACAAAGCAGGCGGGGAAAATTGACAGTTTATCCACAGGGTCATAAATAGAACATTCAGCACAACTAATATCATTATTTTTATTAAAAAAATATACCTTAGAAAAATGACACGAGTGGAAAGTTTAAGAAAACTATTTCAAAGTAAAAAATTAGTAAGTGATGACATCCCTAGAAATGGCAAAATAAGGGAATCTGAAATCTTCTTGTGCATAAAACAACACTGGTAAAACAATGATCACTCAACTTCTTCAGAACTTTGGAAATAAAGCAAAGGCTTGGAATAACCTGAGGACTGTTTATTGAAGAGCAGCTGAATTGCAGAAGGAGTAGTAAGCATGGCATTTCACTTGCTGTACTCCCACCTCCTTCTCCCCAGCTCTGCAGTGGCCTTGAAAACCAACACTTTCACAACGTTAGTCATCATGACAACCAGTTGCCAAGCAGCCACTGGAGAAAGCAGAAGAAATGTAAAGCTCCCCTAAAAAGCCCATCCCCAGAGAAATGTCATTATGGAATCTCTCTGGCAGTTTTCTGGAAATCCCCACTTGCATGGCTTGTTTTTATTTAATCTGATCAGGTCTGACTCACTGTGAATGCCTTTCTTCCTGAGGCATTTGTGAAAACAATCATTGGCGATTTTATGTTTTTCTATTGGTACACAGTATTTGTACATATTTATAAGGTGATTTTTTTTTTTTCAACATTGAAGCTGTCTGAGGTGGTGATAACAGTTGGGATCAACAAGAAGTTGACCAAACAGCTTAAAAGGAAACACAGGTCTGAGCCTAAAAAAAGTTGGAAAGGAGGGAAAAAAAAAGAAAACACTGGGAACTAAAAACACCAGAGGGGCTTTGAAAATTTTCTAAAATAATCTGAGAAATTTAGAAGGCTGTACAAATGTGTAGAGCTGTGTGTATGCCCAAGAGAGGCCTAAGAAATCTCTGATTTCTCATGTTTTACTAAACTTGAAGTTCTCTGCAAGCAGGAAGTACAGGCTAAAGCAGAATTTTAAACTGCCAGGCAGTTCACTAAGCTATACCACAACACACAACCTAGCTCCTTGGTGAAATATGGGAGGTTTATTGCTTCGAGGCATTTAAACTTCCGCAGCTCCATATGACGAAAAGTTCGTATAACAAAAAGAACTGCTTTACAAAAGTCGTTCTGGAAAGTCACTAAACAAACGAACAGCGATAATAGCAGCAACAAATGGCAACTCTACCACCCTGGAGGGTAAGTACCGTATATTATTTAAAGGTCTAGATTTCAACAAAGCATCACAAGACATGCAAGAAACAAGAAAGTATGACCCACATACAGGGCAGGGAGAGAAAACAGTTGAGACTATTCCTGAGAAAGCCTTGGAGTTAAAAATTGGAGTTACTAGAAAAATATTTAAAAATTTGTATAAAGAGACAAATTATTTTAAAAAGACATATAGAAATTCTGGAGTTGAAATCCACTATAACTGAAATGAAAATGTCACAAGAGGGCTCAATAACAGATTTAAGCTAGTAGAAGAAAGAATCGGCAAACTTCAAGATAGGCTAATTGAAATGATCTAGTCTGAAGAACTGAAAGAAACAAAAAGGAAAAAAAGTGAATAGAGCCCCAGAGGCCTGAGAAGCAGCTTGAGCTGGCTGCGTTCCTCCACCGATGTCACTGCTCCTCTCCAGGTGCAGACTTTGGTGCAGTTCTCTTTTTTCATATTTTAGCAACCATTTTCTGCATTTATCTTTTTGAACCTAGAGGTTGAAGCAGCTCTGCTGCTTCGGACCCCGGGTACTGAAATAACCTTTGTGGTTTCCCTAAACCCTCTCCACCCGTTTTAAAAATTTTCCATTTATAAATATTGTCCTTCAAATTGTCTTAGTTGAGTAAAATTATACATGTTTACTACAGCAGACAAATGAAGACCACCTAATTGTGCTTTCATTGCAAGAAAAAAATGAATGAGATATATTTAGAACAACACTCCTCCCATACCTAGCAAACATAGGGTTGAATGAAAAAAAAAAAAAAGACATACAATAAAACTGTTAGTACCACAACCTATATTTTATGTGCATATAAAACTCATAGAATTCTACTACTTTTTCTTTCCTTGTTAATTTTTATAAATAGAGATTGCATGTCACTATGTTGTCCAGCTGTTCATGAACTCCTGGCTTCCAGCAATTCTCTTTTTTTTCCCATTTATTTATTTTATTGCATTTTAGGTTTTGGGGTACATGTGAAGAACATGCAAGATTATTGCATAGGTGCACACGTGGCAGTGTGATTTGCTGCCTTCCTCCCCATCACCTACATCTGGCATTTCTCCCCTTGCTATCTCTCCCCAGCTCCCCACCCCCAACGGCCCCCCCCCATTTCCCCCCAACTGACCCCAGTGTGTAGTGCTCCCCTCCCTGTGTCCATGTGTTCTCATTGTTCAACACCCGCCCATGAGTGAGAACATGCGGTGTTTGATCTTCTGCTCTTCTGTCAGTTTGCTTACTTCGCCTCATAAAGTGCTAGGATTACAGGTTTGAACCACTCTGCCCAGTCTGTTTTCAAAGATATGTAGATATTCCATGACATACCAGGGCGGGTACCAATTGAGAAAATAAAGAAGTGGAAATAATATCAAGAATGAGGGAAAGAATAAAATTATACATGTGAGGAATCTTCATGGACAAACAGACTATGTCATGAGCTAAGGAGTTTGACTAATTGAACTCACTCATGGATGTCTAGAAAAAGGCAATAAGCAAAAATAATTCGTGGTTTGAGTCAGGTGCTTTCTGGAATCTTTTAGGTTTTCAAGTTCTTTTACAATGTAATTATGGATTTAAGATTCCTTAAGATGAAACCAGGCAATCTCATTTTCTAAAATGGCAGATTGGTGATTAGTCTGCTTACAATTATACCCATTCAACACCAAAGTGAAGAATTCTGCCTAAAGGAAGCTGTCATCTTGACCAGTGAGCAGAGGATGAGCAATGAGGTCATTGGTTGGATACGAGCTTCCCATGGATTGAGTGTTAGAGTAAAACTCTGGAAAGTGGTAGCTAGGAGACTCTCATGGACAGAATGAAGATACAGATGGATCTGTAGATTAAAGTCAGTCTCAAGAAGGGGCATTACACATTTCTGCTCATTAATTGGCTGTATATATATTTTAAAGCTGCACTATATTTTTCCTAATGCTCCATATCAATGTATTATTATGTGAAATCATACCAAATTGCACCTCAATACAATAATCATGTTAAAATGATAGATACCTTTGCCTTTGAGTAGTCCAAATTAACAAAAGTGAGGGAAGCCATTGATCATTGTTGGAGAAGAAAAAAAAGGTTAGGTTTGATTATCAGAATAAGCAAGATTTGGAGAAGGCAGTGAGGCAAGAAAAATGCCAGGTGTCACCCTATCTAGAAAGAAGTGATAACTATTTATTTTGATTAACATTTCATGTGCCTGGCAATCAAGCCCAAATAATTTAGATGTGGGAGAATGTGGGCTATGTAAGATTTACTTGGCTTGATAAGTGTGGGAAGGGGATTTGGCAGATAGATTCTAAAGATAGAGAACAGATAATTTTTTAAAAGAAAACTATTTTGCTTATGACATTGATTTAACTTACAAAAGTTGAAATTGTTTTTAATGCCAGCTGTCTCTTCATTTGAGACTATTTTAAATTCTCATGTGAATGATGATTTATCTTTAATTATCACATTGCTAACTTTTAAAAGCAGTTCTATAGTCTTATTCAGTTGTTTTAAGTAGGCAAGCATATTCTAAGTAAACAATAAACTAGAGGCCAGGAACGGTGGCTCACGCCTGTAATCCCAGCATTTAGGGAGACCAAGGCAGGTAAATCACCTGAGGTCAGCAGTTCGAGACCATCCTGGCCAACATGATGAAACCCTGTCTCTACTAAAATACAAAAATTAGCCAGGCATAGTGGCGGGTGCCTGTAATTCCAGCTACTTGGGAGGCTGAGGCAGGAGAATCATTTGAACCCGGGAGGTGGAGGTTGCAGTGAGCCGAGACAGCACCACTGTACTCCAGCCTTGGTGACAGAGCAAGACTCCGCCCAAAAAATAAAAGAAAAAGAGAGAGAGAGAGAAAGAAAAAAAAAAGAAAGAAAGAAAACAATAAACTACAAGTAGCATAAGAATATCTTCCTTCTGAATATCTTCAAAAATGGGAACTATGCACAGTTGCCTATGGTATGTGATGGAGATTAAATGAAATCTGCTATGTTTACTCTGTGGAACAAAAGAGACCAACTGGATTCCTGTAGTGCCAATCTCTTGGTGCCAGAGAGTCTTTATCAGGTCCAGTTTATCTCTCTCACCATCAGTGAGACCTCCTTAGAGGCAGCTATGTCAAAGTTGAATTGGAATTTTAGGTAGCATCATTCCAGAAAATGGAATTTATCATTTTCAGATAAGGTAAAAAGGAAAGAGAAATGTATTCTCGTGCACAACATAAGTTTGAACTGTGTGGGTTCACTTTCATGCAGAACTTCTGCCTCTGCCATCCCTGAGACAGCAGGACCATCGCCTCTCTTCCTCCTCCTCCTTAGCCTGCTCAATGGGAAGACAAAGAGGAAGAAGACCTTTATGATGATCCATTTCCACTTAATGAATAGTAAATATATTTCTCTTCCTTATGACTTTCTTAACATTTTCTTTTTTAGCTTACATTATTGTAAGAATACAGTATATAGTACATATAACAAACAAAATATACGTTTACCAACCACTTGTGTTATCATACGGCTTCTGGTCAACAGTAGGCTATTAGTAGTTAAGTTTTTGGAGAGTCAAAATGACATTTGGAGTTTGCACCAGAGGCTGGTTCCCCTAACTCCTGCACTGTTCAACGGTCAACTGTACTGAGAAAACAGTTGGAAGTCCAACTTGCCAATTACATAATTGGTAGTCGAAAATACCATATAACATTTTCAAGATTCTGGAAGTCGCAGTCTTTGGTACCACATCTGTTTCTCATGTATGGTCCAGCACCCAAATCATAATTGTAAAGATTTCTATTGTTTTGTTGTGTTCTCAGACAGTTATTATTTGTGTTAAACTGTACAAGAAGCATGCCTCCTGATTGACTGAAGTTTCAGGGTGAAACAGAAAAGCAGGTGTGAGCAGTGCCAGGACTCTGCAAACTTTCAGAATATTGCAGCTTCCCCCCTTATCTCTCAGCATGGAAATGCTTTCTGAAGTGAGCCCAACATTCACCAGACCTCTGTGTTACTTTGAAGTGCTTGCTTTTCCCAGCAGTTCTGACTGATCTTTAGGGGAAAGTGGAATTCTCTAAGCTGGGTGCCTCATGGAGCATTGAGAGTGGCTGGTGTACAGCTGGTTTTAAGAAGGCAGAAGCTTTCTCTTCTGAAAATTTAAATGCTTTGCAGGTTTGTAATGAAAGCAACACAGACTGTTGGCTGATTGCCTGACCTCTGCTTTCCTGAAAATTCAGCTCATATGAGAGATACGAGGGACGCTAACTTACTGTGTTGTGGACTTTCATCCCGAATATCACACTGCTGATGCCCTCATCATTGTCTTGAATATTTACTGCCCGTCAACTAGAAGAACAGGAACATTTGGTTATCACTTAGTTGTAGATGTTACCAATAAAAAAGCCATAGAAATTGTCTGAATATTCCACATAAGGCCAAGGGAATATTTTCTCTAAATCCTTTCACAGTTTATTTTGAATAAAACAGAGCGTGTATCTATTCTATTATTTAACATTTTATGAATTATATTTCTAAATGATGATAGGTACATAAAAAGTAAAATTTGGGGTCCGAAGTTCTAGTTATGTGTGAATGGTAGGGCAATTCTCTTCTAAAGTATGGATGGTCACGGCATTATAGAGCTCTTTATAATGAGCTCTTAAAGCTTTAGAAGAGAATTGAGAGCAGTATTTCTCTAACTGGAATAGTTTATCTGGGTATGATGATTAGAGGACACTTTGTCTATTGTTAGATACAAGACTTTTGACAAAAGTCAGATTACACCACTCTTCTGCTCAGATCTCTCCAATAACTTCCTATGTTACTCAGAGTTTATGTTATTGAATTACCACCAGCCACAATGCCCTACATGGTAAGTCTACCGTTCTTCCAACCACCTCACCGCTCTAATTGCTTGTATTACATACCACTCGGCTCACTGCATTCCGGACATAGTGATTTTCCTCTAGAGGGACAGAACGTTTACCCTTGCAGTTTCCTCTGCCTGGAAAACTTTCATCTTCCTGAAAATTTCATGGGTTACTTTCTCATTCCCTGTAGTCCTTTCTCTCATATGCCACTGTGATATTTCTCCCACCATCCTGTCTAAAGTTGCATCCCCCACGCTGAGGTTTCTTATCTCACCTCTATGCAGTATTTTTAATAAGCAATATATATTTTATACATTGTTTATTGTCTGTCTTTTTATTAGAATGCAATCTTCATGAAGGAAGCTATTTTGTTCAGTACTGTCTTTTGTTCAGTACTGTCACTCAAACAACTAGAAAAATACCAAGTATGTAGTAATCACTCAATAAATATTTGCTCCAAAGTAAACAGTAGCTGACATTTATTGCATGCTTCTTCTATGTCACATACTCTTTTAACTACTTTATATGTGTGTAATTTTCTACTCAGAGTGGTTCTGCCTTTCTTCATTTCACTGAAAAGAGAACTGAAAGTGGCTTTGAATAACATCAAGATTATGTTACTAGAAAGCAGTAGAGCAGAATTTAAATTCCGATCTCCCTATTCTTACAGATCAAACTCCGAGCAATTTCACTCTGTTAACTATAATAGTAATGTACCTACCCGGAGCCTATATTTTGCTATGACTTGAAGAGAGGGGATTTAAATTTTTTTTCCCTCAGGTTAATTTTCAAAAGATTCCTATAATCATGACTTAGGCAAAATTTATTCTGGGTGTGAATAATTGCAAATGTCATTTAGTGTTTGCCTCAACAGCAGAATATATAAACATTTTGAAATCCATAACATTCCAGATACCATAGAACCGATGAAATTAATGCCTTCAGAGTGACAGGAAAATATATCTGAATAACATTGTGTGTTTTATTTTTAGCAGTACTTATAGATTTATTTATAAATGAATTATTTTCTATTTTTAAAGACAAAAAATAGGTATTTTATAAGAGGTTGTTATAATGATTAGTATCACTTATATTACTTTTAGTATGCGGATGAGAACATTAAGCCCCATGGATGGTGACCTGTAAGCTGTAATAAGTTGTTTGCAAAAACAGGAAAAGGACCCTTGACAATTACTCATATCATTTATTGACTGACAGTATCCACGTGTCCTTTAAAGTGTGTTGTTTATGTTGATTTTCTTGCAAACAAGAAAGGAAAAAAGTATTTAAATTATAAATCAAATTTTTTTATTTCAGAGAAAGTAAAATATATATGTTGGTTAAAATATACTTAGCCATGATTATATTATTATTTTATTCATTTTAGTAATTTTCATTTTTTCTTCCATAAACAAATGAAATGTTCACCTTAGCACAGTGGACAAAACAAAAGCATAAATATCTCTGATTTGTTTTGCTAAACATAGATTGAGTAAACTAAGTTCTAAAAAGTTTTTTTTCCCAAATAGCTTTCAGAAAACATACTATAGGAGCATGAATAAATGCCTCACATTTTCATAGCCAAATTAAAATTGCTGTGTTGTTTACACTTCCCTCCTTCTACCCTGCTCCTTGACAGCAAATGATACAACATAGAATAATGTACACTTGCTTCTACTCTGTTTTGTGCTCAGAATTGGATTACTTTAGAGGATACTGAGTGGACACAATTTTCTCATAAGAGGATGCTCCTCCACTGCGTTGCCACCTATGACACGATGGGCATTATTTCAACCTGCTCTGTGTGTCTAGTGCAAACACAACGTGTTTTTCGGAGGAGGAGATGGAAATTGGAGAAAAAGGGGGAAAAGAAAAGAAGAACAAGAAGGGAAAGCAACTTGAGGAAATTTACCATGTAAAAGAGGGTCACTTCACATCTTAGGCAGGTGACACGGGAATATGCTGGCTCTGTTAGAGCAGCCACTAGCTACCTGAAAGCAGGTCTGCTCCAGCAACCAGCGTAGTGTGGAATTGGGGTACAATTCTCAGAACACAATAAATGAGACTCCTTTTAACATATGGTTAGAAGGTACCTTCCTTAGCAAGATGGAAAGTATTGTGATCTCAATGTTTAAGGCAGTATATACTGGTGGCACAATTCATTTCATCCCCAACTTCTGAGCATCTGTCTAATGGGAAGCACTACATCGAGTTTGTTACTTGGCACATGAACAGGACTAATTATGCTCTGTTGACTTACTCTTCATTTCTCCCACTCGTTTCTGAAACAGGGAGGCAAAGGACTGAATTGTAGTCTTACTACCTGGCTTCCACTTTGCAAACACCTGCTCCCCCTTCCCTACCTGCCTCTGCAAATTGATCTTGCACTAATTTCCCTGCAGACCATGCAGCTTGCCCTTCATATACACAGAGACTTGCGGTTTGCTTCTTAATTTGTGATGAGGCTTCCTTGTTACTTCATCTCCCTTCCCGGATCCTGTCTTGACTTAGTTCCTGTCTTGTGTAAGTTCGATGGGGAAGAGTTGGTGAGATGTTAATTCAGGAAACATGGCTTGCAATCTGAGGAGCAACAAGAACAGCTGGTGCTGCTGCTGTTTAGTTTTTCTTGGCAAATGAACATAGAATTAGGAATGGGGAAATTTGCCTCTACTTCAGCTGCTGTTTTCTGCAGAAAAGTTACATTTGCCAGCTCGCTCTCTCCCATACCACTCCAGCACCAGTGCTTACTACTTTAATGCATTCCCCTAAATATATGACCCAGAGCCTCCTGTGCAGCCTTAATTCTAGGCTTCTTACTCAGTGGCCCTCTGACTGGCCATTTGACCACAATGAGAAGTAGATTTGGCCATAGTCAGCTAAAGGGTACATTAAGTAAATACTATTCCATATCCCCAATACTTTTATGTCAATACCTACATGTGTTTGTCTATTTATTTATTAAAAATAAGCTTTAGTGACTTATAACCTTTATATCATAAAATTGACCTATTTTAAGTGTACAAATTAATGAGGTTTGAATCACTGTATAATTATGATATTAATTATATTATATTAACTATTTTTATCACTCCCGACATTTCTTGCACCCTTTGCAATAAATCCCCACTCCTTACCTCTGGCTTCTAGCAACACCGTGCTTTCTGTCATTCTAGTTTGCTTTTTTTTAAGAATGTCATTTAAATAGAATCATATAGCTTATAGGTAGTCTTTACTGTGTGCCTTCTTTCATTTAGCTCGATGATTTTGAATCTGTCCGTGTTCTTGTTACATCATTAATACGTTCCTTTCTGTTACTGTGTTTAACCACTCTCCAGCTGATGGACATGTAGGTTGTTTCCAGCTTTTACCAATAATGAATAAAGCTGCCATAAACAGCATTTGGGGACAAATCTTTGTAGGGACATATGATTTCATTTTCTGGAAGATAACTAAGTGACATTATTGGGTTTTATGAAAAATGTTGGTTTAATTTGACAAGTGTCACCCTGTTTTTCAAGTCGTCATACCATTTTGCATTTTCTTGCAATGCACGTGAGTTCCAGTTGCTCTATATCCTCATCAACACTTGTCAGTCTTTTCAAAGTTTTCTAATGGGTGTGTGATATCTTGTATTATGCATTTTTGTATTGACTAATGATATTGAACATCTTTTTGTGCACTTATTTACTATATATTCAGAATTTTTTATTTAAATATTTTACGCATGTTTTATTGAGTAGTTTGTGTTATTATTGAGTTTAAGAGTTCTTTATCTTTTCTGAATACCAGATCATTATTAGATATATGTTATGTATATATTTTTCCTAGTTTGTGGCTTGCCTTTCTATTTTCTTAACAGTGTCTTTGAATGACATAAAAAGATTAATTTTGAAATTTTATCAATATTTTAGTTTACAGTTAGTGCTTTTTGTGTCCTACCTAACATATCTTTGCTAACTCAAGGTTACAAAAATTTTGTTCTGCTATCTTCTAGAAATGTCATAGTTTTAGGTTTTCATTTAGGTTTATGATCCATTTACTTTTACCTAATGTTTTATATGGTATGTGGTAAAATTTGGAGATAATTATTTGCATTCGGATGTTAAAATATTCCAGCACCATTTGGTGAATCCAGTCCCTGTTACCTCCAGATACTCAGAAGCGGAAATCTTCTCCAAAGTATGGCTTTGATTGAGAAAGCTATAGAAGAAACCGACGATCATTTCCAAAAGAATTTTTAAAAACTGCTTTAGTGGAGGTATCCTAGATATAGTTTGTGTGATGCAGTTCTAATGTAATATAATTACAAAAAAGAGAGTTGATGTATTGTACACTCATGACTTCCCATTTAGAATAATCACAAATGAAAGTCAAAGTCCTTAGTTATTATAGATCTCTGAATTGTTACTCTCAGAAAACATGGTCAACATACTTACTGGGTTTTTCATGTGGATTTCTCTTTACATTTTTCAGATAAGCATATTTAGACATAACTTCAAAAGATGCAAACTGCCTTTTTTAAATTATAGGGGCTTCTCTGAATACGTTTTCATAAGTACTTATTAGACCAGAAACTCCCACTCATTCGAATAAAAATGTAATCATTGGCTCTTCAGGTATGGAAATACTTTCAGTCTTTGTTAATATTAAAAATACTTTTTATTATGAGTGTTCGTTTGGTTGCTCAACTTGGTTGATATGGAAAATAATGATAAGAGTATCTATGGTTTCTGTAACCATGAAATGAGTCCATCATCTACTTTCATGTTATGCATTTGTAGCTTGTCGTTATTACAAACATCTTTTTACTTTCAGTTGTAGATTATTTACATATTAAATTGATACATTAACCCTTCTGCTTTCTGTTGCACTTTTAAAATTTGACTTGTCACCATCTTAAAGCAAACTCTGTGCACACACCATGACAATAAGATGACCTATTCTTGAACCCTGTAGATTGACCAGACAAAGGGTATAATAGCTGAATACAGAAATTTAGTTCTGTTCCTTAAATAACTACAAGGTATGATGCACCTGGGGAGTTCATGTAGGTCTTTCTTTTGTTGTAGAGATACAATACACACGAAATCTATTTTTAATTCTGCCTTATGCAGCCTCACAGTGAGACTTCACACATACAAATGAGAGTTTGCAGGGGAAAAAAGCCTCATGAAAAAAATCTGTTAGTTTAAGCAGCATTGTGATGTGAGAGCCAATTTTGCATTTTAATGCCAAATTGAGCAAATAATTACTCTGACCTTATGTCAAATTCTTCTTTGCATTAGGAGATAAGATTTAAATTATTTTAAACATACACTGTACTTAAAACAGTGCCCGGCACATAGTAAGTGCTCAGGGAATGTTACTGTCATCTTCAGTGAAGTGAGTAAGAAAACCACACATTTATGTTTTAGGGTTGTCTGATAAGGAGAAGGTATATGGTACCCAGAATAGTATGTATCAGAAATTATTAGAGTACTGGTACTAGTTAGTTGCTACCTGGAAAGGAAAAGATGGCCAAGAACACAAAACCAAAAATATTTTAGTGAATATTTAAGGGCTGGTTTTTGTATAATTTATACTTAACAAAATGATTTCGCCTGATTCTATAAATTTAAAAATTAATCATTAGGTTACACTAACAGATTTGGAAGAATGTGGATCTCTTATTAAATTGTTTTTTAAGTTTTCTTTTATGCTTGGTAACAGACTAGTTGGTATAGTGTCTAGAACTATTTATTTTCTTTTTTCCTCTTTTTGTGGTATGAAACCTCTTTCCATTAGCAAACTCATTTCCTGTGGCTTGGGTGGGACTGCCTCCACTTACCCTCCTTAAATTGGGTGCATATAAGGACCAGGCAGTAGCTGAGGAGGGCATCCTATTTCCTCTGATTAGAGTTGTCTGTTCATTTGGCATATTAATTCCACTTACTCAAAAGTACGTGCAATTTATCTTTTCTCATACTTGATGAGGAATGCAGTGATCACTTGCTATTTCTAGAAGAGTAACTGGCTTATTTCTTCTGTGATGACTAAACGGCAAGTGGTCAGTGTCCCAAACCATAGGGAGAAAGGTTTTGCTACTCAAAAAGTGACAAAATGATTGATGACTGTGTTTTTAAAGCACAGACAGGGTGAGGATTTTCAACACACACTGTTGAACCATTCTTCCCTGATATTACCTCCAAGCTGTAGTGCTGTGTTCTACATACTCACTGCTCTATTCTACACTTTTGGGAACTTAAACAATACCCCTCACAGCATCAATTTCCTGTTCCATGCAGTTCCCAAGTTGAGGGCTAGTCTTAAACTAGCAAACTTTTTTCCTCTTCAAGTCCCTAATCCGTTTCTGATAAAACAATGGAACTGATTCTAAATTTGATCTGGTGGAGAGTCTTATATGCTAAGTTTAAGCATGTATGTGTATGTGTGCAGATACCCAGATGATGGTGAATGCCTCTGAAAAATGAAATAGCTGAATACCTAAGCTATGTCTAAGGGCAAGACTGGAAGCAGCATAAAAATAAAATGGAAGGACTAAACATCATGGACTGGTGACAAGAGGATTGCTTAAGAAAGGACAAAAGTGGGCTGGGCACGATGGCTCACCCCTGTAATCCCAGCATTTTGGAAGGCTGAGGCAGGTGAATCATGAGGCCAAGGGATCAGGACCATCCTGGCCAACATAGTGAAACCCCATCTTTTCTAAAAATACAAAAATTAACTGGGTGTGGTGGTGCAGACCTATAGTCCCAGGTACTCAGGAGGCTGAGGCAGGATAATTGCTTAAACCCAGAAGGCAAAGGTTGCAGTGAGCTGAGATCGCACCACTGCACTCCAGCCTGGCAACAGAGTGAGACTCTGTCTCAAAAAAAAAAAAAGACATTTTAAAACATAGACATGAAATGTCTAAAATGCCTAGTGGACCTGAGTCCAGATTTCCTAGATAGTGTAATGTGGTACCTTTTAAATATTTCCTATGTTGATTAGTAAGTTATGATTATTACAAGCAGAAAAAAATAGTGAGTTTGGTTTCACAATTCACACAGAAGATTTTAAGTACTTTTACTAGCCCTACTAATATTTTTGACTATTAACATATATAAATATATTTTGAAGGTGCAAAACTTGATTTTGAATTAAAGAACTGATAAATTTCGTTACTAACTGAACATAGGAGGGTAATAGTCGCAGAGAAAGTACAATTAAAGAGCTCACTGAAATTTCTAATGGAAATTGTCTGAAAGTTTGTGGAATGGTTACATAGAACAGTAGATTGTGAAAATGGATTTCTTAAATAAATAGATTTTAAATACACAGATTTTTAATCACATACATTTCATTTTCTTAAATAAATTTCTTAAAAAGACTTTCTATTTATTTAAAACATTTCTAGTCTGATTGAACTAGTCCGTTTTCACACTGTTGTAAATAATACTACTGAGACTGGGTAATTTATAAAGAAAAGAGGTTTAATTGACTCACAGTTCTGCATGGCTGTGGAGGCCTCAGGAAACTTACAATCATGGCAGAAGGGGAAGCCAGCAAATCTTACCTGGTGGCAGGTGAGAAGAGTAAGGAGCAAAGGGGGAAGAGCCCCTTATAAAACCATCAGACCTTGTGAGAACTCACTTACTCTCATGAGAACAGGAAACTGCCCCTGCTATCCAATCACCTCCCACCATTGTCCCACCCTCCACACTTGGGGATTATGGGGATTACAATTAGGGATGAGATTTGGGTGGGGACACAGAGCCAGATTATATCAGTGGTATTGCCTCTCTAGATCTTAGTTTCTTCTTTAAAATGAATGTGATGAACCTGAACACTCTAAGCCTTATAAAGTGTTAATATTTTGTGTTTCTGTGTGACTGCTAACTATTATAGCACTGTCTGCTATTTTCCTGGACCCTATGTTTTTGTTGCATTGCTTAAATTCTTGTATTTTTATGTGAATCTGGTGGATGACAAACTGATACAAGACACTGTGCTTACTCATATACACATATGTAGCCCATTTTAGGGAGACTTTGGGATTCTACAGACCTTTAATAATTCAAAAAGAAACCTTTTTCTTTTGTCATTTCTCTGAAATTTTATAGTTAGATATGCCAACTTTCATATCATATGACAAGTAGAGGACCTGACAGTTTGTGGAACATCAGGCCATTAAAAATTTCCTTGAAATTTTTATAAGCTTTGCATTATTAGACATCTTATACTGGTTGCTCCCCTCCCTGTGTCCATGTGTTCTCATTGTTCAATACCCGCCTATGAGTGAGAACATGCAGTGTTTGATTTTCTGCTCGTGTCAGTTTGCTGAGAATGATGGTTTCCAGGTTCATCCATGTCCCTACAAAGGACATGAACTCATCATTTTTTATGGCTGCATAATATTCTATGGTGTGTATGTGCCACATTTTCCCTGTCCAGTCTATCATCGATGGGCACCAAATCTCAATTCTTAACATCTATGCACCTGCAGGCTCAACATCACATGGAAACTTCCAAGGCTTGGGATTTCCAGCCTGTGAAACCACAGTCCAAGATGCACATTAGCCCCTTTCAGCCAAGGCTGGTGTGGCTGGGACACAGGGCACCAAGTCCCAAGGTTGCACGCCCCAAAGGGACCCTGGGCGGCCATAAAACCACTTTTTCCTCCTAGGCATCCGGGTCTGTAATGGGAGGGGCTACTGTGAAGGTTTCTGACATGGCCTGGAGACATTTTCCCCAGGGTCTTGGGGATTAACTTATGCAAATTTCTGCAGCCAGCTTGAGTTTCTTCCCAGAAAATGAGTTTTTCTTTTATATCATGTTGTCTAGTTTCAAATTTTCCAAAATTTTATGCTCTGCTTTTCTTATAAAACCGAATGTCTTTAACAGCATTCAAGTCACCTCTTGAAAGCTTTGCTGCTTAGAAATTTCTTCCACCAAATACCCTAAATCATCTTTCTCGAGTTCAAAGTTCCACAAATCTCCAGGGCATGGATAAAATACCACCAGTTTCTTTGCTAAAACATAACAAGAGTCACCTTTACTCCAGTTCCCACCAAGATCCCCATGTCCATCTGAGACCACTTCAGCCTGGACCTTATTGGCCATATCACTATCAGCATTTTAGGCAAAGTCATTCAACAAGTGTCTAAGAAGTTCCAAACTTTCCCACATTTTTCTGTCTTCTTCTGAGCCCTCCAGACTTTTCCAACCTCTGCCAGTTTCCCGGTTCCAAAGCCGCTTCCACATTTTCAGGTATCTTTAGCAATGAGCGACTCCACTGGAATCAGTTTACAGCATTAGTCTGTTTTCACAGTGCTGATAGGGTGTGGAATGAGACTGGGAAGAAAAAAAAGATTTAATTAGACTTACAGTTCCACTTGGCTGGGAAGCCTTCGAATCATGACAGGAGGTGAAAGACACTTCTTACATGGTGGCGGCAAGAGAAAATTAGAAGCAAAAGTGGAAACCCCTGATAAACGCATCAGATCTCTTGAGACTTATTCACTATCACAAGAATAGCATGGGTAGAACTGGCCCCTATGATTCAATTACCTCCCCCTGGGTCCCTCCCACAACATGTGGGAATTTGGGAAGATACAATTCAAGTTGAGATTTTGGGGGGACGCAACCAAACCATATCACCAGCACAATACTATGTCTCTCTGACCCATGTTTATGGCAGCTATTTCCTGGCCACTACTGATGTTTATTCAAGGACCAAGGGCTCTTTAGTCAGTAGGTGACGAATCTTGCCAAGACTGGATCTTTCCCTTTACCACACAGGTTCCCTTTGGCTCATGGTGAGCATCCAGGAGCTAGGGCCTGGACTCGCCTCAAGAATCTATTTGTGTTTTATTTTACTGGGGCTGAGCTGGTACCTGTGTTGCAAGACAAAGTTTTCTCTACCTTTTCCTCTAGTTTCCTTAAGCCGAAAGAGTTTGTCCCCATGGTCACCAAGCTGATAATGTGCTGAGGGAAACCTGAAACTAGCACAATACTGGGTCTTGCCCGAGGCCTAGAGAGGCTGCTCTCTGGCTACTACTGATGCTTATTCAAGGCCCCAGGTCTCTTTAGTCTCCAGGTGGAGAATTCTGCCAGGACTTGGTATTTCCTTTCAAGGCAGTGGGTTCCCTTCTGGCCTAATGTGGTTTCAGAAAGGCCATTTGAGAGTTATATCCTGGAACGGAGGCTTTAGGACTCTGCTTGGAGCTTTATTTCTCTGTGGCTCAGCTAGTACCCAAATTGGAAGACGAAATCCTTTTTATTCTTCCCTCTCCTCCTTGAGCCATGAGCCGTGCTGCCTGGAGTTGTGGCAAGGATAATGTAATTACTTCCTTGGCTGTCACAGCTGGTGTTTTACTGGGCCACATGCAACCAAAGTCCACTGGTTCTGAGCCCACCACAGCACCAGGACTTGCCCAGGAGTTGCAGTGCTTGTGTTTGAGATTGCCTTTCAAGTTGATTTATTCCCCAGAGAACTTTAGCCTGCAGTGGTAGGGCTTGCCAGAATTCGGGTTCTGACCATTGGAATGGACAATTCCCCTCTTGCTAGCGCTGGTCTAATTCTTCCTTGATGAGCGCCAAGCAAGTTTGCCCCTGTGCCAGGGTAGCACTGAGTTCCAATGCAAAGTCCTGCAATCACTTTGCTCTCCCTCCCCTCCCACAAGTGCACAGATTCTCTCTCCACATCACACTGCGCTGCTAGGGGACGTGGAAGGCATCATGAAGGTGATTCAAGACTGCCTTTCCTACCCTCTTCCGTGCCTCTTTCTTTGATATGATGGTAAAACCAGGTACTGTGATTGCTCACCTGATTTTTGGTTCTTATGAAGGTTCTTTCTTGTGTAGACAGTTGTTCAATTTGGCGTTCCTGTGACTGAGAATATTGCTGGAGGATTCCGTTTGGCTATCTTGCTTCATCTTTTCCTTGAAAGAATTATTTACATTTTAAAGCGCAAATAACAATATATTGTGGGACTTAAAGCATACCTAATAGTAAAATACAATAAGAAGAGGATGTATAAATAGCATTATTGCAGTGGTTAGGTTTACACAGTGTTCGTGGATTAGTAAAACATTTAAAGGCAATGATGATAAAGAAATGTAAACTTTAGAACACACACTATAAAATATAGTTAAAATGTTAATATGGAAGATAAACATAAGATTAAAAAAGTGCTTCACTCAAAAGCAAATAACAAAATAGGAATAAAGAAACAAAGATCAGAATAAAATAAAAAATAAAGAGCATGTTGGTATTTAAAAAAACCCAAATGTCAATTGCTATATTAAATGTAAATGAAATAAACACTACATTTAAAAGATAAATATGGTCAGATTCAGTAAAAAATAAAGACATCCTACATTCTGTTTATAAGACAGAAATGTTAATTATAAAGAGGCAGGCAGGGTAAAAATAAAAGAACTGAAAACTGTATGCCACGTAAACAGACTATAAAAACTGAAGGAACTATAATCATATCAGATAATGTAAATTTTAAGGCAAATATAATTACTAGAGAAAGGAGACAATTTATAATAATAAAAGTATTAACATATTAACAATATTTAAATAATTCTAAGTGTGAATGTACTGAACAGCAGAACTTCAAAATACATGGAGTCAAAATTGACCAAAAAAGGGTGTCCTTTGCAGGGACATGGATGAATCTGGAAACCATCATTCTCAGCAAACTGACACAAGAACAAAAAAATCAAACACTGCATGTTCTCACTCATAGGCGGGTGTTGAGCAATGAGAACACATGGACACAGGGAGGGGAGCATCACACACTCGGGGCTGTTGGGGGGTGCTAGGGGAGGGACAGCAGGGGGTGGGGAGACTGGGGAGAGGTACTATGGGGAGAAACGCCAGATATAGGTGATGGGGGATGGAGGCAGCAAACCACCTTTCCATGTATGTACCTATGCAACAATCCTGCATGACCTGCACGTTCCCCAGAATCTAAAGTACAATTTAAAAAAGGCATAAATAGGCAAATCAACAATCACAGTTGTCTATTTTAACGCTCCTTTCCCTATAATCAATAAAACAAGTAGACCGAAAAAACCTAATACAAATATAAAAGATGTGAAGAGCACTATCAAACAGCTTGATTTAATTGACATTTATAGAAAACTACACATTATTGAGAGACAAATCTCCATGGTTATTTTGCATTTATATATGTCTTTCTAGCAGAGAAAGATGGTCTTTGTCCTGGAATAGCTTTCACGGATGTGTATATTACAAACATGCTTGAAATAATGCAAAAGGCAGACATGCTTATTATCAATAAAACAATCCAATTCTCCACCCTCAAGGTTTGTCTCCTATAACACAAACCATGGCATGTGCCTTTTTCAAATTATCTGTGGCCTCAGGAAATAGTACACATGCTGATACTCTGGCTACTGTTTTTGCTGTGAGTAATAAATTAAACTTTGTCTCTGACAGAGGAGTCTCTTCCCTTCTGTTAGCATCCTCAAATCCGTAGCATGCTTGTTAGCTTGAAAGTTGGATAAAATCTCAGCTCCTTCACAATTCTTGACATGTCTAAAAATTACACGTATACATTATTTCTAAATGCACATGAAACCTTCACCAAAATAGACAGTGTTGGGCCTTTTAAAAAGTCACATTAAAATAAAACAGTTTAATTTATACATAATATACTCTCTGATCAGAATTATGTTAAATTAGAAGTCAATAACAACAAGACAGCATGAAAGTTTACATATATTGGGGAATTGATCAACTCACTAATTCATAACCTGTATGTCAAAAATAAATAAGAAGAATTAAGAAATATTTCTAACTACATGGAAGTGCAAATACAACATCACAAACTTTGTTGGATGCAACAGAAGGAGCATTTAGAGAGAACTGACAGTTCACAATGTTTATACAAGAAATAAAAGAAAGATGTTAAGTCAATGATATAAAATCCCATGGTAAATGGCTGGGGCAAACAAAAACAAAACAGATAGTCCCAAAGTAAACGGAAGATCGAAAATCAAATATTAGAAAAGGCATCAATGACACAGAAACTGACAATCAGAAACACCAATAAAGTCAACAAATTCTTACTATGTTGACCTTTAGTATACTTGGTGCCCTTGACCCATAATGATCTGGTCACTTCTCCCTTCAAGAGAAGAGTAACAGTACATTTTCCATTTCAGATGGTAGAAAAGTCTTTGTGTGTGAGATGGAACACACAAAGATTCAAGTGAGACAATTATCCCGTGGTCAGCAATTGAAACCCAATATTAGATTGCGGTAATGTCATTTTTTTAGGTATGCATTTGTGATGGACATGCCATTACTGATAGCATCAGTCTTATTCTTTTGATTTGTTTCTGAAAATATGACTACTTTAATATGCTGAGGCAGTGAGTCTGACTAAATTCTATGATTACGTTTTTGTCCTTTACTTGCCACTAACTACATAACATGGCCTAAAATATTTGCTATATTTGATTCACATTTCCCCAATCTATAAAATAATAATAGTATTTATCCAATTAAGTCACTTTGGGTACTGTATAATAATTTTCACAGGCCTTGGTGGTGGTGATGATGATGATAATAATCATTATTACTATCTTACTGTTGTATACCATACAGTCAGATACATGAGTGAATTAAAGTCATAGGTAAATTAGCTAACGTTAAAGTTTGTGGAAACAAAAGCAGGTGGAATAGTGTCAGTATGTTTTTCCCTTCAAACTACTATTGACATTTAAATATTCCTAGTCCCATGGTGATGGATATTCATGTCATTGTAAATACTTTAATCCCAACGGTAAAACTTCTCTAATTTTCCTAATATTTTATTTTCTATCTACTCTCAGGACTTTTTCATATTTTCATGCCTATGTTCTTGTTTATTCCCTACTGTATCTCTCTCTCTCTCTCTCTGTATGTATAAGTATGGTATAAACAAATAGTCCATACATATACAAACATATACATTTTCCTCTGTTGTTAAATAACAACTTAGTTAAATGTCTCAAAACACCTGGTAGATGGAAACCTAAGATGTCCATATCATATTTTTATTTATTGTAAGATCAAAGTATTTAAGAAACCATATTATAATTAAATTATCATCCAGGGCTTACTTGGACCATTCCTTAGAGATGGAGGAGTACATTCATAAAAAGGGATCAATGTAATTTTTAAATGCTTAAGCATTCTACATCTTTGCTAACTCTACGGTATAATTTCACATTGCTATTTGCTAAGAACACAAATTTATTTTGATGACAAGAGATTATTATTACCATTCAGCTGTTATTGGAAAGTATTTGCTCAAAGATTAAGGGTTTTATATTTCTCACATAATAAGTTCAAAGATAGGTTATCTATGGGTGATACTTTATAATTCCAGCATGTCTCAAGTTCCTTCTAATTTTCCGTTCAAGGCAAAGGACAGAGAGCAAAAGGCACATACCATATGAAACCATTCCTTTCATTAATGTTTCACTGAAAAACCTCTTCTTTCTAGGGCTGGGTGCTGTGGCTCACACTTGTAATCCCAGCACTTTGGAAGGTCAAGGCGGGCAGATCACCTGAGGTCAGGAGTCTGAGACCAGCCTTAACAATATGGAGAAACTCCATCTCTACTTAAAAAATACAAAATTAGCCAGGCGTGATGGCACATACCTGTAATCTCAGCTACTCGGGAGGCTGAGGCAGGAGAATCCCTTGAACCAGGGAGGCGGAGGTTGTGGTGAGCCGAGATTGTGCCATTGCACTCCAGCCTGGGTAACAAGAGCCAAACTGCATCTCAAAAGAAAAACAAAAAACGAAAAAACACACCTCTTCTTTCTCTTTGGCCAGCATTGTGTCTCATGACCACTCCTGTCACTCATTCATATTCATAGAGGACATAGAGAAATGTCATTTTTTGCTATGCATACCCACCACCATATTCTACAAAGAAGGAATTCTTTCAGCAAGGAAGAAAAGTTAAGCATCTTGTTAGGCAATTGGCAACTTATTACTAGCAGTCTACGCCACAGCCGGTTTTAGTAACTTTTCACTTTTAAGTACAGAAGAGCACAACTCCTTTACTTAATCCCAGCAATCATAATTGACTACATTAGAAAAATGTAACAGCCTGAGTGAACTGATGAAAAAGAAATAGTACTAATAACCTTACATAAAAGCAGCAGGAACTTGAAATGCAACCAGAATAGGAGCTTTGCTTGAAGTGACAGAGATATGAAAAATATTATCCAGAGAGAAAGGAAAATGGTATCATTAAAGTTTACAAGGTTGTCAGTAAAGTAGTACCCAGAATTCTAATGTGAATAAAAATAAAGCTAACCAACACATTTTGAATAAAGATAGGAGAGGCTAGAGGCTGTCTCAGGAGGTGTGAGTTTCCTGTTACTAGAAGCGATGAAGGGTTGGCTAATGACTAGTAGGAAAAAGAGTTTAAGTCGCAGACAGACAGATTGCTAAACCAGATGATCGTTATGATTCCATTCTCATCTTAAGGTAATTTGATTACAGAGAAAGAGGACATAAGGGGCTAATCAGCTAAGTATGTGGCTTAAAATACAGTATTCTTTGCTTTCAACTTTTTCAGCAATTTAGTAAAAATATACTTATTAGTTTTAATCACTCACCAAATAATCTAAGATATATAAGTAAACTGAAAGTTATAAGGCATGACGATACTTTTGGCTACAGATACTTGTTTTGACTGTACTTTTTATTTCAGGAGAGAATTAGTTGTGACTATTTAATTTGTTGTACAAAATCTATCTCAAAATGTTTAAATTATAAAAGGATTTACAGTTTAAACATTTCAGAGAAATAACACGTCTGTAGATATTTTGATCAAGTCTCTGGCCTACTCTGTTTCAGTTTTATTTTCAAACTGATGTCCCTCAGGGTGGCGAAATGATGGCGCATCCACAAAGCACATCATTAGGAAGGGATGGGCATCCAGTTCTGAATTCTCTTTATAAATATCAACTTTTCGATCATTTGGTAAATTTTGAACTAATCTCAGCAGCCAGGAAAAAGCCATATATTAATTGGATTGGTCCTAAGTTGCCATAACCATTTGCTGTATAGATTGCTGTGACACTAGGTATAATAAGTTTGGGATTACCCTGAAGGATGTGGACCTCAAAGTCTACCCAATTCCACACAAGCCACGCTGCTGCTTCATGATGGAGAATGTTTGGAATGATTGTTGGGGAGATAACCACAGCGTTGATTACTGAAGTTAAAAAGCACTTCAGATGGTTCTAAGTATGTATGAAAGGACATGATGTTATGCCCTTACCCTCAAAGGGTTATGCAAGATAACTGAAAGCTTAGGAATGGCAATTGTCAGTTCTACAAATGACGTTGCCAACCACCTTACAATTATTGCATCCACAAAACGTTTATCTCCAATGACAGAGGTAACTGACACATTGATTGTCAGTGAATAGAGGTTACAAATTTTGTTGTGCCTTCAAAATGAGTTTAAAATTACCAAAGCTCAGTCCAACATTCACAAACTTTGGAAAAACATATTTGCTTGTCCAGTGATGTTTGTGGTCACAATGGTTGTCAAGCAACTGAAAGAAGAAAAACAACATGTTGTGTTTTTTGTGACCAAGAATAATCCTCACGTAAAACTCTATTAATCCTTAGAGATAGATATCTTGTTAGGGATTTCTGTCACTGCTTTCCCTGAGTTTAATCTAAAATGAAGGATTTTAACTGACACATGCTTTCAATACTCTTGGTCTTTTCCACATATCTTGAAGAAATAGCTACCATCATTTCTCGCTCTGTCTTTCTTGAGTTTCACACAAATTGCTGCCAAATGACAAAGGAGACACACAGGAACTCAATCATCTTTGTATTGAATGTTTTCTATATAAATTGGTTTTGGAGCATGAGTTATTATACCCAATGCCAGTAACATCACAGGAAACTCTCATTATTAAATGGCAGAGAGCCATAAAATGTGTCCCGTGATGAAAGAGTTATTAGAGGGAGTTTCAATGTCTCTTTTTAATATACACGTGTGTTTATCTAATGGTTTGAAATTTAGAAATATATAGTTATTATCATTTCAGAGTATTATTTGCTCTTTATTCAATAGTTTTAAAAGCTATTTAAATATTGAAATATATATGTATATTAGACATGCTTTATATAAAATAAATGATGCATTAGGAAAGACTAAGAAAACTCTGCATTAGATTTTAGCTCCAATATTTAATGTGACGTAAACTTGAATAATCACATCATTATGGAACCTTGGTCTTCTTATGAGTAACGTGGTGCAGTTCTGTATTTTGGTGGTGGTGTTGTGAGCATCAGTGAAATAAATTATAAGTCATGGTGTTTAGTCATAGTAAACATATATTAATTCTACCCTTGACAAAACTAACAGGATTATTATAAAAACATATGAAAGAAAATATATAAAATATGAGTACTATGAGAATAACTATATTATTAATAATATTATTTACAACTGTTAATCATTATTGTTCACTACAGTGAAGAGTGGATCTGTTTTTAAAATGTAGTTATTTTAATTCCTGAATGGCTTTTGATTGCGATAGTCTGAAATTAGAGAAAAGAAAATTCCTAATTGATTTTAAAAATTATTTTAAAAATTTTCCCAACTTAGCTTTGAGTGTCAAGGGCAAAATTCAGAAAGCTTAAGCACATGTTTCTCAAATAAGCCGGAGAACAGAAAAGAAATGCATGAAAGAATGTATATTTACACATCATACATGTATACTTAGATTTAGGGCAGCATGAAAAGTGGACAGAAAGCATGACTGCACTCAGGTTAGGAGTTGGGAGGAGGTTGAGAAAGGAAGCTGAATTTAGTCACTAGGGTGCGGCTCCCCTTCTTTGTCAGTTGGTACCACCAACATTCACCAATTACCTATTGGGAAGATGGAAACTCTTGGATAGAAAAATGTGTGGATAGATGGAATATTTTCCCCAGAACCTGTCTGGACCTGCGGGGAAATCCATTATTGCGGGTTGTCCAATGCTAACATTGGCATCATTGGGATAGAGAAAATGTCAGCAGTGCACGTCTAGCCAGAAAAGGTCCAGAGATAGGTCCCTGTTTCTGCTCATCATTTACATTTTTCTGTTGGATTTGAAAGAGATCTGGAAAGCTTCATATCAGAGTCAAGTATGGGATGAAAGCAGTGAAGAGCTGGAGACACTATGCTTGTCAACGAACTGTCACAGTGAGGGATGAAGGACTCCACGTTAGAGTCTGTGGAGGCAAGAGGACTGGCTGGTATCTAAAGAAAGGATTTGGGAGCTGAGCAGAAAGAATGGACAGCAGGACAAGACTGCCGGGTGTTCTCTGCCTTTTCTCAGATGGGAGAAAGAGAGAAGGATGGAGACATTGATCGATGAGCTCAGATTACCCCTCAAGAAAAGGAGAATGGGAAAGGAGAGAACTGCGAAATTGATTGGCTATTCAGAAAGAAACTTTTATGTAAACAGGAAAGAAATAAGTTTATTATCTAGATTGATTCCTCCTGCTGAAAGAAATGGGCCTTTGAGATTTGAGAATTATGCTCAATTGAGTAAGAAGAAAATAAAGTTCTTTTTTGGTTTTTTTTTTTTTTTTTTTTTTGAGACGGCATCTCCCTCTGTCACCCAGGCTGGAGTGCAGTGAGTGGCGCGATCTTGGCTCACTGCAACCTCCTCCTCTCCTGCCTCAGCCTCCTGAGTAGCTGGGATTACAAGTGCATGTCACCACACCCAGCTGATTTTTGTATTTTTAGTAGAGGTGGGCTTTCACCATATTGGTGAGGCTGGTCTCAAACTCATGACCTTGTGATCCACCAGCCTCGGCTTCCCAAAGTGCTGGGATTATAGGTGTGAGCCACTGTGTCTGGCCAAGTTCTATTTTTAAATATCTAAGTTGTTTGGACTTTTATTATGACAAATTTTAAAGCTGCTATGCAAAGTTTCCAAGCTTATAAAACGGCATTTAGTAAATTTTTCTATTTCTAATTTACATTAAATAAAATTATATATTTAATGTCATTTATGGTTTTTGATAACCATGAGATAGCCAATCATTTTAGTTACTCTGCATTGTTTTAACCTTTGACATTCAAAAATAATAAAAATAACTTACCTGTTTTATCACATTTCCTAACCACTCCTACCCATTACTCTAGGCTCAGCTATAGAAAATTGTTGATGTTTGACCACATTTGAGCTAGAAAAATGGCAACTTCATATGGTAGAACTTAATACCTAGGCCTCTGGGGTTCTCCAGGTTGGCAACCTCCAGAATAGATGTAAAAAATGTTGATGTGGTGTACAGGAAGAAGTGTTTAGCAAGAAACATGTTTATGATGAATGTAAAATAGAAAATAATTGTTGAAAATTATTAGATCTGCAGACATATACTCATGATTATTACAATTTAATCTAATTTTTTCCAGTGTGGTCTGCTTTACAGAGAACAAAGGAATTTCTCTGGTATTGCTGCTTTAATTAAAGACTACTTGAATTTAAAAAAAAAAAAAGAAAGCTTTTTTGAAAATTTTAGTTCATGTAATGTAATACTTATGGTTGACCAAAACCTCTGGTTACTTTTACACTAACTTTTATCTATTATTAAGGAAAGGGATGTCCAAGCCAGCCCTAAACTTAGTATGTACGTGTGTTTTAAAGAGAAGCTATAAAAGACTCATCTATTAGAAATAAAATGTTCATTAGTGCAAATAAAGTGGAATTTAATAAAGTGCACAAATGGAAGTGACAGTTCAGGTGGAAAGAAAGAGGGTATTTTGGACATCTGGGCCAGCCCTGTCCTTTTACGTTATATCATACTATATAGTTCTGCTTATTTTTGTTGTTTATTTTACTTCCAAATTCAAATGTTACATTTTGTATTTTAAAAAGCTTGCATTTTATGAGGTTCATAGGGAAGTAAACCATTGTGGCCATTCCTTTCTTAGCCTGTGTTCACCTGCCAAGTGTAAGTATAGTAAATGATAAGAAAGATCATCATTACAGATATTAACCTTCACTGATGAACAGCAGTTTGGAAGAGCTGCTTTTTTTAACGGGGATTATTGAAATTTATACAACTTCAGCAGCTGAAAGAAGAATAAATTTTTTAACTGTTTTTCCTTGACACCCTTCTGCAAAGGCCTCTCTTGACCTACATGAAACCGGCAGTCACAGTATCAAGCTGTAGGGTGACTCTCCTATGTGTGGGAAAGTCTCAGAAATTCTGCATACCCATTACTTCCTAAATCCGGTAGAGAAAATTGGATTCCACATATTCTGCCCATCTGTAATGTACTAAGGACAGAAACGTGTATGATCAATCTTGAAAACATTCCAGGGGAGTCATGTGATGATGTATTCATGACCTGTTGACATCTCATGACATGAATTTGGGATGCCATCGTGATTCACAATGCCAAATTCGTTAGTATCTGGCAACGGTGATAATTTAATATTTAAATCTATATCATTCTAGTCTCTGTTTCTATACCAGAAACTTTGCATTTCTCTTGCTTACAAAACACTCCTATGTACTGCATCATGATTCGGTTAAAAATCCAAAGAAACAACTGTTTCACGTTTACTCCCAAACAGGGTATCACAGCATCTAGTTATTTAGATACATTAAACAATGACATCGTTGCGTTTCTTTAATCTGCAGGTGCATTCTGTTGAGATTCAAAAGTCCAACTTATTTGAGTTATTACCAAAAAAAATCCAGTTGTTTAAAACCTTGTGCTATTTTAGCCTTGTTGTGAGTTTCTTAGGGAATTTTGTTTGTCATAAGAAACAAAATTATTAAAGTATTCTCATGGCAAAAACTTCTTCCTTAAATTATTGCAGATACTATTCACTATAGGTTTTGTCACAGAAAACCTGGAACTGGATACCTGGAATTGAATTAGTAAAAAAGATGGTAGACATATCTGCTTAGAGACAGTATGTGAGTAAGCCAAGCAATCATGTCAGATAGCTTACAGAGACATAGAAGAATCCTAAGAAAAATAATGTCTAACATTCCTTTTAGACTTCTTTCCTATTTTGGATATACTGAATTCTCCCTCTTTAATCTTAAACATCGAATATCTGTTACATGCAATGGTTTTGCATTGTCTATTCTTTGGGGAATAAAGGATAAAGGCTTGTATTAGTTCGTTTTCACACTGCTGATAAAGACATACCTGAGACTGGGTAATTTATAAAGAAAAAGTGGTTTAATGGACTCACAGTTCCATGTGACTGGAGAGGCCTCATAATTATGGTGGAAGATAAACGGTTATGTCTTATATGGCAAGAGAGAATGAGAACCAAGTGAAAGGGGGTTCCCCTTATAAAACCATCAGATCTCGTGAGACTTACTCACTACTAGGAGGACAGTATAGGGGAAACTGCCCCCATGATTCAATTATCTCCCACTGGTCCCTCCCACAACACATGAGAATTGTGGGAGCTACAATTCAAGATGAGATTTGGTTGGGGACACAGCCAAACCATATCAAGCCTTTTGTGGGGAATAGTGATCAAAATAGTTATGTGGTCATTCTTTCACATGTAAAAGAGTGAACGTTTTAAATGGTAACATCAGAAATGGTAAACGAAGAGAAACCAGCCAAAGTAATTATCTTCTAACTTACAATAAAGGCCAGGGTCTGAGATGGGAGGTAAGGAAGAAATATTTGGAAGGATGGAGAATGAGCTAGTAGCTACTTAGGGTTTGCAGTGTTCAGGAGTTAACCCCAGGAAAGCCAGTTAAGGCTGAATGGAAAGAGGGAAACTCCACAGACTTAATCATAGCATTCTTCCCAGGAAGGTGTGATTCTTATTCGGGAAATAGGGAGCCATTTATTGACATCAGAAGGATATTTTTGACTCAAAATATGATAGAGTTTACATTCTTGGTAACCAGAGGGGACCAAGAGGAAATTGCTTCACTCTGGACTGAGCAGAAATGTAGGGAGGATAAATGAGGATTAAAGGTTGCAGAGAAGCCGGCGAAGGGTGGTGGCGTGGGAGAAAGACATTTACTGAGTTTGCCCCATGTGTTGGACACTAGACGAGATGTTTCATCCATATTGTATCTCTAATCTCCACAACAATAGCTCTATTAATAGATATTTTATCTCCATATATTAAGTTAAGAATTAAGTAATTTGGACAATGTTATGAACTTAAAAAGTTAAGGCTGTTGGATTTAATATAATATTGACTTCCTTTAATAGAAGGCAAGCAAATTGTGAAACAGACAAAACAAAGCAAAGAAACAGAGAGAAAGAAAAACTGGATAGGATACCTGCAACTGGATTTGTAAAAAAAGATGGTAGACATATCTGCTTAAAGACAGTAAGTGAGTAAGCCAGGAAATGATGTAAGAGAGGGGATAAGGGCATGCATGAAAAATCTTAAGAAAAATAATGTCTAATAATCTTCCTAGACTTCTTTCCTATTTTGAACATACTGAGTTCTTCCTCATTTAATCTTAAACATTGAGTATCCATTACGTACAATGGTCTTGCATTATCAGCTCTTTGGAGAATAAAGGGTAAGGCTTTTTGTGGGGAATAGTGATCAAAAGCAGTACAGCAGCTGTCAGCAGTTGTATTTCAAAGGACTGTAATCCCCTGGGGGGAATCATGAAAAAGAATTCAGAATGTCCCTCAATATATGGAACATAGATCTGACTTATTTAATTTGGAAATTTATAGAAATGAACCCAGAAGATTGGAGGATTTAGGGAAAGACAAATTAAATATACTTCCCTTTCACATTTCTACTTTAAATTGATTTTCTAGTTGAAAACTCTGTATAGAGCAAATGCTGAGAGCCTAATGCATCTTCCTTCTGGAAGATTAGAAATAGAGGCCTATAAATGGTACAACTAGGAGGATAAAATTGTATATTTATGAGAGAGGTCTTGTAACCTGTTAGCCATCTATACTGTCATATATAATTAAAGTAATAAAGTAGGTTGTCTGCGTTCGTTAGGAAAATTCATCTAACGTGCACATAACTCATGATAACAGTGAGCAGTTTTGCTCCCTTAATAGTCTCCCATAGGCTGGCTATTACTGGCAAATATATATTTTCTCTGTACAGTGTTTTATAATATTTAAAAAGTTGATTTCCAATATTTATACACTGCGAGGTTTCAAAGAACGATATGGAATTTTGGCCTTTCCTGAATAATGGGAAACACCAGTTCACTGAAGTCTCATCCACTAATTTATGTTTTATGATTAGCCCCTGTAGGCATTTGAATTATGCTTAGGAAAAGAAAATCTGTGTTTAGCCCCGCATTTTTTTTTCTCGAGATCGAGAGGCTGGACTGCAATGGCGTGATCTCAGCTCACTACAACCACCATCTCCCAGGTTCAAGCAGTTCTCCTGCCTCAGCCTCCTGAGTAGCTGGGATTACAGGCACCCACCACCTCACCTGGCTAATTTTTGTATTTTTAGAAAAGATGGGGTTTCATCATGTTGGCCAGGCTGGTCTCGAACTCCTGACCTCCGGTGATCCACCCACCTTGGCCTCCCAAAGTGTGAGGATTACAGGTGTGAGCTGCCACACTCAGCTCCCTATATATATACATATTTTTTTTTAATAATTTCAATTTTTATTTTAGATTGAGAGAGTATACGTGCAGGTTTGTTACATGGGTATATTGTGTGATGCTGAGGTTTGGGGTATAAATGATCCTGTAGACCCAGGCAGTGACCATAGGTACCCAATAGGTAGTTTTTCAGCCCACGACCCACCCTTGCCTAGAAGTCTCAGTCTCTATTTTTCCCATTTTTATGTTCATGTGTATCCAAATGCTCAGCTCCTTGTAACTGCAAGGGAGAATATGTAGTATTTGGTTTTCTGTTAATTCACTTAGGATAGTGGCCTCCAGCTGCAACCATTGCTGCAAAAGACATGATTTGATTCTTTTTTATTAGTCCCAAATCCTGATAGACTACAGTGGTTATGGGAGTATTGTTCTCTTTCCCCTCTTTTCTCTGGCTCATCAGGCCTCAGGAAATGGCTGGAAAAGTCAAGCGCGATACAGAGATTTAGCAAAAATAACTAATCAGGAAAGATTAGTAAGGAATCAGGAAAGATATTAAGGTTTGAAGGGTAGACACAAAGCAGGGGAAAGGAAGACGGGATTCCAGAGATCACATATGAAGAAGTACTAGGAAAAGTTCCCTACAGGTGAATACATTTGATGGGTTTAAATCAAAGACGTCTCATATTAGATTCTAAGGCATTTTCTGACAGCATTAAAATAATATAATGCTCTACATTTTGTCCTAAGTCTTGTATAAGATCCCCTTCACACAGCCGCACAGTGGTAAGCATTTGGGAAATGAAGGCAATGGAACACTTTACTTGGTCAGCAAGTAAATATACATGCAGAAGGAAACCCAAAGTGAACAGAAGCAGATGAAGGAATTGGAGAATTGTTTCTCTTTGCTCCTGCTTGGGAGATTGCAATCCTTGCATCTCTTGAAATGGAAGATTAGACTTATTTTCTTTTATATTCAGTGTGAATCCTGAAAACTGAGGGAACAAAGGATCTCCAAGAGTCTGAAAAAGGAGTTGCAACAGTTAAAACATTCTGTTACAAACTTAAAACATGAGGGGCTTCTTTGAGACTTTGCTTAAAGAGTTGCTGTTCACTAAGTCTGACAAAAAGCAATTTGTCAGAAATAATTTCTGTCAGCAGAGATGTCCAATGTAAGCAGTAAGAACTCTATCTGAACACTTGAAGAAAAATAAATAATATAGTAACTTTACATCTAATGAGAAAGTGATTCTAAAGTAAAAGCGTGAGACAAAAATCACATACATTCATAATTAGCCTTGAAAAATGCCTTACTGCCCTTAAATCACCAGGGTGGATCCCTCGTAGATTTACTTCCTCTTTGTATTAAATCTGTTGCCTGGTATTCTTGGCAAATAGGTGATAAGATAAACAGAGGAACAGCTTCCCACAGCCTTTCCCCTCTCCTGCACCACAAATTGAAAGCACGTAGGAGTAGAAGTTCACTGTGTGTAAATGCCACCCCACTATGTACCAAATTGTTTGCGTTGGGGAATTCCAAAGTAGTATGATTTTTGGTACTATTTTAAAGTGCTCAGAAATTTTTATTTAGGTTTTCTTTCCATCACACTCTTTACAAAACTTAAAATGACAGTTCCACAGGCACTTAGGCACTTAAAAATGTGCTTCACTCTAAAATCTCATTTGTTGTGAGATTATACTTAGGAAAATAATGATGAACTTTGTTGAGTTGTGCGTGTGTAGGGGAGAAATTGTTATATCTAAATACATCTAAATTGTTGCAGCTAATGGTTGTGTTCCTTAATGCAAAGGTTATTCTTTACATGTGGAATGTGTTAAGGTCTACTTAACAGCCCGAAGGAATCTGTATGGCCTCAACTTTCCTTTCAAGCTCGCTTTTTCAGGAGGCTGAATCTATCCAAAAAAGGATTAACCAATCCAGATGCTGCTTACATTACTACACATCTCTTCACAGTTTGTGAGATCCTAGTAATTCTGTTGCCTTTAAAGCCACATAAAGCAGCTGTTTTCCCATACTTTTTTAACAGTGTTGAACAAAAGATGGGGGAAGGGCATGTAGCTGGAGAGGTTTTATGACTTAATTAAGATTGACTTGATTCTAAGGCCTGTAACTTCCCTTGACATTCTGTTCTCACATATTCCTACATTGCTCTTCTTACAATTCATATGTGTTTCATATATGCGGCTTTGTTAACATTCATAAAATCATGCAAATATGTAGGATTTACCAGAAACATTATTGTTTACTTCGGGCTCTTCAAACAAACTTTATTTATAAAGAATTTTTAAATGTTTTGAATGGAGCTGAAACCAAAACATCTGTTTTTTGTTTAGTGACAACTTTTAAGGTGCGGTTGGGGACAGGATTCATCCATTTTCGAGTTCACTTAACTTTGCCAAATTGGAGCTTACATACCAATTTGCCTGTCTTTCTATAAAATTGTTGTAATGTCAGCATGACTTTATGGAATTTTTTTTTTCTCCTTCCCATACTGTGTTTTACTACTGCGGGTCCAACAAAGATCGAACAAAATTGGAAAGTTTATGTCTAGAGTGCATTTCTGTTGAAAGGAAAGGCTGGGATAAAATCAACCCGAAATAAACTTAAGTTTGTTAAAATATTTTATTCTCAAAGGTACATCAAATTTAGCTTAGGCTCATATTGTAGCTGATCCTGTACAGAATCTGAATAAACAGATGATTTGCATTTGTCACACTAATATATGCCAATATTATTATGAAAATCTGTGAAACCTGAACTATTGAGAATTAACTGTGTGATCCCAAGAAGCATCTCAATGAACTGACCAGGTTGCCTTTGTTCATTTGGAAGATTCAGGTAACATGTGCACAGAGCCATGGTAACTCAGTGAAGAGTTTTGCCACCTGCTTACTGCATACTTTCAATCCTTTATCCCTGCAAGAATATCTTTTAAATGATTATATTTGCATTTTTTCAGAAAGCACCAAATATAGATGCATGATGCATATTATTTTGGCTATCTCAGAGTAAGCAATTTAGAAAAAGTACAGCTTGCACACCATGGTGCAGATGGAGGTACTTGAGTTTAAAAAAAAGCTACACTAAAATATGCTTATACCTATATAATTACTACATCATAAATAGAAGTAAAAAGCACAATCCATTCGCTTTACATTTAATCCCAAATGAACAATTTACTAGGCTTCATTGAAAGCACAAAATGATAATAATCTTCGTTCCCACACCCTTAGCTATCTATACTGCCACGTGTAATTAAAGTATATGATTTGAACCTTATATTCCTGAGTACTCCTGAACTCTAATCAAAATCATGAGCATTTCAAAACATCATCTTTATCAAAGCTCAGGACTACATATTTTATGCAAGTATTCTGCCACTAATTTTACTATTACTTTTCTTTAATCAAAAGGAAGAGATAGTAAAAATAAAAAATAAGTCAATAGTTCACTGATATGGTTTGGCTGTGTCCCCACTCAAATCTCACCTTCCATTTAGTTCCCATAATCTCTACGTGTTGAGGGAGGGACCCAGTGGGACGTAATTGAATAACGGGGGTGGTTTTCCCCATTCTATTCTGGTGATAGTAAATTCTCACTAGATCTGATAGTTTTATAAGGGGCTTCCTCTTTTGCTCAGCTCTCATTCTTCTCTCTCCTGCCACCTTGAGAAGAAGGACATATTTGCTTCTCCTTCTGCCATGATTGTATAAGTTTCCTGAGGTCGTCCCAGCCCTGAAGAACTATGAGTCAATTAAACCTCTTTCCTTTATAAATTACCCAGTCTTGGGTATATCTTTATGGTGGCATGAAAATCAGATAATATACTCATCATTGATCATCAAGTAAAACCATGAAGAATATCATTCTGTATTCTACATGCTCCTTCTGGGCAATTAGTTATTTAAGCCAGCACATGCACTAACTGGGAGAAAGTTTCTGAGTTTATTTATTGCTGACTTCATTTGGAGAGGTAGGACATTTTTCATCTCTGCTACACTCCTGTTTTGTAGAAGGTTTCTCTTCCCAACTTTTCCCTTTCCTTTCATTTTTTCCTTTACCATTCTCTCTCTGTGTCACACACACACACACACACACACACACGCCCCTTGCTCACACACACGGGGCTTCCTCTTACACTATACAGATATCCTTCTAGATTATTTCACCATTGCTAGAGAATGTATCTTCCAAATCTGAATGGATGAGTACATGATGGCGAGGAGGACGTTTATGTTAAAGCCATTAAAATGAAAATGTTGCAAACAGACGTTTCTTTGAGCAACAGGAAATGAGCCAGATTGTGATTGGGTTTGAAGTTTATATTATTTCCAGGGGTAAGGAGACTCTGATGAGTACAAACTGATTTGACTGCAGGTTTCCTTGTCAATTCTTCACATCCGTGAGTTACGAAGCTTTATTCTGACAGCGGAAAATTAATTCACTCTGCTGTCTTGATTGCTTTCCCACAGTGCTCCCACCATAGCTCTGTGCAGCAAGAAGACTGAAAGTGGGTTTGCTTCCTGGTGGGTTGGCCCAGTCCTCACGAGAATGAGGAATCTGAGATGGGGAGGGTTAGTCAGAAGAGAAATATTTCTCATTACTTGAGTAGTCAATGGCAAAATTTAAGGTGAGAGATTTATCCATATAGAGATGTGGAAGGTTTTCCTGGCTTTATCCAGAATAAGAGAGAAAGGCTAAGCAGTTTCTGAACATTTCCTTGCTAATTAAAGTTTAGGCTAAAGTAATTTCCTTATTATGGGGGCCAGTGGGAACATTTATGATAGAAAGTCTTGGGCCCAAAGCCCAGTGCGAGATGTTACGAAATACAGAAATATTTTCCAGGGTTTGGCGTATTTGGTGGTCACTAAAAAAACACTGGAACACAGTCTTGATTTCAAATTGAAATGCCTGGGAAGGTGAGATTTTTCTTTTTTTTTTTTCCCCATTTATTTATTTTATTGCATTTTAGGTTTTGGTTATTTTATTCCATTTTAGGTTTTGGGAGATTTTTCTTAACTCTAAATAATGTACTGTTATTCACACACTCAGGAATGTAACAAAGGACTTAGGCTCGCCACGAGCTAGGAGTAGCTATGAAGAAAAAGCGCACATTGTTTGGGAGCAATGGTTCTCACAGCTTATAATTTCTGAAAGCTTCGATTGTTTTGATAAATTTGTCATAGTTTATAAGTGCCATACACATAATAGTTTATAAGTGTCATACACATAACTAAGCAAATAATTGTATTGTCTTTTGAAAGCTTTGTAATATAATTAGAGTGTCCTTTCTACTTCCCTGCTGTATGACATGAGTGTTGATCTGGGCTGATTGTTGATTCAAAATAAAACCATTAAGATCTGCGTATGGTGGTGCATGCCTGTAGCCCTAACTACTCTGGAGGCTGAGGCAGGAGAACTGCCTGAGCCCAGGAGTTCAGTGTGTGTGTGTGTGTGTGTGTGTGTGTGTGTGCGCGCGCGTGTGCGTGTGCGTGTGTTATTTCCCATCAAATTCCCTTTAATGGGGGAGGTAAGGGGATGTCCCTTTCCTAGAATCTGGGCACTTAACCTGAAAAAATTAATTCCAGTCACATAATTTCTTAGAAGTCTCAGATAATCTTAAAATTTTACAATTTTGCATTCTTTTGTGTTACACGTCTCAGCTGATTTTTGATTAAAAATGATTACTTATTACCAGAAGATCAACTAAATTTTCTTACTTGTTTCATTGACTTTTTTCAGTTACTCAATCACTTGCTATGCATATGTATGTGTATGGATGTGTTGTTCATGCATGTGTTGTATACACATGCATACACATGCATATACATATACATACACATAGCAAAGGGTACGTATTGGTGTCTTTAATAACTAGTCTTTCACAAAAAATACAAATTTGTTTCACGTGAGAAAGAATTGTGTTTGGTTTACACAGATTTTATTTTAAAAGCAATGGTAAGGTATTAGCAGGTCTTAAAAAGAGTAATGCCGTCAGACATGCTAAATGGAAAATGCGTTGAACACAGATAAGGGGAGAAACAGGGATAGGATAGGTAGGAGGCAATTGCTGAAGTTCAAGTAAGAGAAGGAGTAACCTGTACTAAGATGGTGTAGAGTTCAGAGGCAGAGAAATGAGCAAGTTATACTCTCAATATGAAGCCAGCTTGACTTGCTGATGAGTTGGATGTGGGATTTAAGGAAAGAGAGGGATCAAGATGACTCCTCGGATTTCGGCGTGAGCACTTGCATAGATTGGAGTGCTCTTATCATACCCTAGAGCTCAAGGTCTTTTTTTGGCTCTTAGATAACTAGAAATGAACACCGACCAAACAAGTTTTTCTCAGGTAGGAGTTTAATATGCTTGTGTCTCAGACAGCACGAAGGAACAGCATACAGGAAGGGGATCCTGTTGCTAGCTCCCTCAGCGGCTTGGCTGTTGGCTCCTGCCACTTTAAGGAAACTGAGCCAGAAAAATGAGTAACACACAGGCACGATTGGGCGGGGCCTTTCCTGCATCTGGGCAGTGGGCCTCATGTCTTAGCAGGCATCTCATGTACACAAAATGTCAGGTAAGCCTTACTCTGGGGGGAGATTTTAGCATTATAGAGAGATTATAGTGAGGAAAAAGTCATTGAAAACTACAGCAGTCCATCTTATCACCAGCCACTGGTATCTGGTCAGGTTTTTTTTTTTTTTTGAGGCAGAGCCTGGTTCTGTTGCCAGGCGCCAGGTCCCAGGCTGGAGTGCAATAGTGCAATCTGGGCTCACTGTGACCTCCGCCTCCCAGGTTCAAGCAATTCTCCTGCCTCAACCTCCCCATTAGCTGGGACTACAGGTGCGTACCACCATGCCCAGCTAATTTTTGTATTTTAGTAGAGATGGGTTTCACTATGTTGGCCAGGATGGTCTCGATCTCTTGACCTTGTGATCCACCCCCCTTGGCCTCCGAAAGTGCTGGGATTACAGCCTGGTCAGGTTCTTATCAAGAATGTCAGAGTCCTGGTTCAGCAGCCTTGAAAGACATAACTGAAGGAGATAAATGGTTAGGTTCTTCCTTTTATGGCTAGGAATTTGGTCTGGTCTGCTAAATTAGGACAGTCCCCACCCTCTGTTACGTGAAGTGAGTCAGTTTCTTCAGGGAGACAAGAAGGTAAGGGAGGGAATATGCCCAGACATGTTAGACCCATTGGGATTTTGGTTACCATGTCTCTTGTCTGCCAGGAGCAAGTCTTTTTCTTATACTGTCTCAGGACCATTTACTGAGATGGAAAAAGCAAGGAAGAATGGCTTACGATGGGGAACAAAAGAACCTCGTTTTTGCTGGTTAAATTTGAGGTGTCTGTTTTACATGTTTAATTAAAATCATTAAGTGACAGCTAGATATGTAAGTGTGGACCTTGGTGTCAAGATAGGGACCTAATTTATAATTTTACGAGTCATTTATATTTACATTATATTTAAAACTACAGTAGTGGGTGAGATATGTACAGAGAAGAGAGAAAGTATAAGACTCAACCCAGGGAGTATGTTCAAGTAGAGAACAGAACCATAAGACCAAGCTCTTGGCCATTCTAACATTTAGGTTTGAGAAAAAGAATACACAAGACTGAGAAGGAACACTTAATATGTCAGAAAACAAACCGGGAGAATATGATTTCCTAGAAGCCTAGAGAGAAGTTTTGAAGAAGTAACAATCGACTATGAAAATCTAAGGGTGAATCATTTGAGAAATATGAGGACATAAACACATTTAACTGATTTTGCAAGATAGAGGTCATTGTTAACCAGAATAAGAACACTGGGGTTCAGAAGAGTGTGTGGGGGGGAAGAAGTACACTAAGGGCTTGCAACGAGTTTAGAAACTTGACAGACAAATGAGCCAGTAAAGGAAGAGAAATACGTGGTCCAAAGAAGGATTTCTAACATGGGAAATAATGCAGCCCGCTTGTTTTGTTGACGAAAGTGATTCTGCAGAAAGAAAACTGATGCAGACAGGAGTCGGTGACTGCGTGAAAGTCATTAGCTGAGTAATTGGTGTTGAGAAGATGAATTCTTATCTTATTGTTTTCATTTTCTCAGTTAATTAAAAGGTGAGGTTATCTGCTAAGGAGAGAAAGCAGAGTGTTGGGGTTTTGAGGAGGAAGATGTGAAATAGTCCGAATAGGAAAAGGAAAATTGAATGAATAGAGAAATGTATTAGTGGCAGGGATTCTAGGTATGGCGGTAGAGCCTTGGCGTTCTGCATATATGGTCAGGGCTTCAAGAATTTTAGGGTACATTAGATTATTTTGAAAAACCATGTATTTGAGTCACATACTAAAGATATATATGTATATATATATTTGAACTAACAGTAAAAAAACTTTTCTTCTTTGAAATTAACCCTGCAAAGAAAGCCTGGTGTCGAAGGTTGAAAATCAACTATCCAGTGGTCTAAAAGATGGATGGTTATTTTTCAGATAGCAGAAGTTTTAGGTACTTTAAGAAACAACATGTCTATTTTTGCAAAGACTTGGAACAGTGATACGAACAAGCATACTCCGCTCTCTGTGGAAGCAAGATAAAGTATGCCTGGAATGTTCTATTCCATGCTCCAACTACTCACATGAGAATATTCACAGGAAACATGTGGCTTGACTGAAATGTGATTTGAGAGAAAACCAAGCACCTAGACAAATATGTCTATTTAGCAGAATCACAAAGGTCTTGGAATGTATCCCTCACTAGCAACCAGAGTCTACTTCACCCTCCAGCCCGTGGTTTTCATTCCCCTCTTGCTTCCAGTTATATTGTAAGATGATCTGCAATCACCTTGCAGATACTGGTGATAAACAGTATATTACTCTCCCATCATCTTTCTGTATAAGTAGAAAAAATAATTGTTTTCTTTCTGCAGCATTTAATGTATTTAACTATGATAACCAATATTTGTTTCATTCTTTCCATTTAAAAATTACTTGTAGATTTGTCATGTGGTCCTTAAATCAATTCCATTAAATACATATTTTAATAAGGTTCAAAAGATTGTGTGATATATCAGTGCTCATACAGCTGAGGAAGGGGCTAAGACTGAATCAGCAACCAAGTTTTCAGTTACTAAAACTGCCCACTGGTTCTCATAGCATGAAGCCTTTCAAAATACTGAAGTGTATTAAATCTTGCACTTTCTATTACGCTTTTGCCAGCCCCGAGGTTTCCTGGCTACATTTTATGCTTAATTGCAATATTTTTTCTGTTTAAATCTCATTTGTGTGTGTGATAAAGTAAATATTTATAACTGAGGGCATATCCAGAAATAATAAATGATAAAGAAATATGATTTAGCTCTGGAAGAGGCCCTTACAAGTCATCTTGTGACTTCTCATCCATTTACATATGAGAAAACTGAGTTCTACATGTGAGAAAATTGAGACTTTCTTGTTCAAGGCCATTTAATTTGTCAATGGGATTATAGCTGAGATTAATTCTCTTGACAACTATCTCAATGCATTTTCTATTTTGTTACACTGTCTATAGAAATTTAACTGCAAACCACCAAATTGGAGAGCTGCAAAGGACCCTAGAGATTGAGCGTTAACCTCTTGTTTTACGAAGGAGGAAATACAGATCCAGAAAATTAAATTGTTTCTGCAAAGTTGTGTAGTGAGTGTTAATAGGAAGTTAGCATGGGACTGTGCCTGCCTCAGGTTTCAACTGAGGTACCACAAAAAAGTATCAGATAGCAGAGAATGTGCCAGACACCACCTCCCCATGTGCTGACATTTAGAGAAAATGACACAAATGTTTGTCTCTTGCACCTCTGCCAGATTAAGTGAATAAAAACATATCAGAGACAGTGGAAAGGAAAAGAGATTGGTAGGGACATTTCTTTGGAGAAAGCTCTTGATTTGATTTGTACCCCCAAACTTTAGGGGAAAGTTTGGGGCATGCTAGCTTCTAAGTATAAGCTTAATGAAGAGGACTTCAAGAGAAACACTTTTTAGGCTACACCCATGTCATGGTGATAGTGTCAAAAAAGTGTTGCAATGAGATCGTATAAACTTCCAGAGCTGGCTCAGAAAATGTCACAGTTTGCTGTGAGTCAGATGTGGGCCATGTAAAGTGAAAGAGTCAACACAGGACTTTGGCTTCTGTGTCACAGAGCACCTCAAGGGGCATCCGCAGAAGGAAGAAGATGCAATGTGGAATGCCCAGCAGCTGAAGATGCAGCATGAAGCCATCACGTACGATCGAAGTTCATTCTCCTTTTCTTTATAAGATGGGGGATTAGCAGAGAACCTCCACAGAACTCAAAGGGGACGAGAAAAACTGTTGAATTTTACCATCTCTCAAGTCCAGCAAGGACAGTCAATTTGGAAGGGCACCAGTAAAAGTAAAAAACATTTAATCATTAGAGGTCAAGATGATTACAAACAGAGAGAGACAAAACTGAAGTTGCATTTTGTTCTGAGTCCATGGGTCAAAACCTTCAGCATCCTTCTTATAGGAGTTCTTCATAGTTTCTTTTAGGATTTCTTCCACTGCACTCTGCTGTCTCAAAATAAAAGATGTGAGAATTGAAAGAAGAATCAATGTATTTGACTTTTACCTATTTGCTGTTAGCCACAAAAATAAAATATTCATATCATCTTGGAGGGTTTTTACGAAAATCTCATTGCATAGTAGATTTTGAGTAATGTTTGTTGAATGGATGAAATAAAACACCACCGTTACTGGGAGGCACATGATAAGGAATCAGATCACTAGCTTCGGACAGCAGGAACAGCTGCAGACACTAATGCCAATTAGAAGGGAAACTAACATCTACGGCACCAATGGAAGAAAGACAAACACCATGCCGTGTGCCAGGACTGGCCACTAGGCTCATCCTGTATTGTTTAGAACACCAGCAGTGAAATGTAAACATGGGTCAGTTGAGTTATTTTACTTAGGTCAAGCTATACACACAATGTGTGCTCACACTTTCTATTGGGAAAAGAACACATGGAGGTTACTGGCCTGTTTTGAAGGCCATGAAGCTTGCAATAAATCTTGTTATTTTCATCTCAGAAAGATCAGAGGAGAAGTGAGAGCCCTGCCTTTTTCCCACAAGTGGTCGTAACATATGCTCAAAATCATCATCCCTGCCTTGTATTTCCATAACTGGACTGCAGCCACCCGTGGGGCTCCGACCAGGGTTCGTGTACAATTACAGCACTTCCATGAATCTGAAGGCATAGAGTTTTAAAATGTGTGACTTTTAGCAAAGGCCTAAGGAATGCCAAACAGTTCTGTCTCACACACTGGAGAAAGAACCCGGTTATGGATGCAGACTTCTATTCTTCGGCCAATATCAATGTCCTGGCAACAGGAACATTAATGCCACATCACCAGAACCATATCATGGTGTCTCTCAATGGTAAAATTGGGTAAAATCATGCAGAAAAGATAGGACAAAGAATTATCAAGAGAGAAACTGATCATATTGTTGAAATTGCATTCCAGTCATTAGAAAGGGAAACTTTTCTTTATCTCTGTAGAGATAAAGCACAAGATGCTTGATGTTGTAGTGCAAGATCTTCAGTCTCAAAAACAAAGGGCAACTTAAAAAAATAGGTTTTCGGGCCAGGCGTGGTGGCTCACGCCTATAATCCCAGCACTTTGGGAAGCCAAGGCAGCTGGATCATGAGGTCAAGAGATTGAGACCATCCTGGTCAACATGGTGAAACCCAGTCACTACTAAAAATACAAAAATTAGCTGGGCATGGTGGTGCGTGCCTGTAATCCCAGCTACTCAGGAGGCTGAGGCAGGAGAATTGCCTGAACCCAGGAGGCGGAGGTTGCGGTGAGCCGAGGTTGCGCCATTTCGCTCCAGCCTGGGTAACAAGAGCGAAACTCTGTCTCGAAAGAAAAAATAGGTTTTCAAATTGGTGCTTTTAGACTTGGGTAGAAACTCTACAATCATATGGATTGCTTGTGGAAGTAATGTTTGGTTCCTGCCCTTGATTAAATAAGTCCCCCGTAACATATTTCAGGTATCCTCTTAGCTAATGTAACCTGTTAGCCAAAGCTCCTGGTCCTCATACTACAGGTCATTTCAGGGTTTTTTGTTTGTTTGTTTGTTTTTGTTTTATTTGCGTGTGATTTTTTGTTTGTTTTGTTTTGTTTTTTGATACAGGCTTTTTCTCCGTCACCAGGCTCACTGCAACCTAAAACTCCTGGGCTCAAGTGATCCTTCCACGTAAGCCTCCCAAGTAGCTGGGACTATAGGCACACGAGCGATCCATCTGCCTTGGCCTCCCAAAGTGCTGGGACTATAGGCATGAGCCACTGCATGTCCCACCCAGCTCAGGTAACATTATACAAAATCACATATCACCATAAAGCACACATAATGAAAAAAAAAGTGGAAATCTACAGTGCTGTTTAAAACATTTCTTTAATCCTCTGTCATGGTAGCTTGCAAAAATGGCCACAATTCTTCCTCAGTTCCTGTGTCATGGTCTTGGCAATGCAGTTTACAGTATGCGTTTCCCCATTTCCTAAATCTGATCTGGCCATGTGTCTTTCTTTGGCCAATAGAAAGTGGAGTAAGTAAGTCATGTTGTGCCCAGGCCTTGGGATTTTCCTAGGTCTCCTCACTATCTTGGAACTTTATGACCAAGGAGATGAGAGACATATGGTGTGGTCATTTCTATCACCCTGGCCAATAATACACACACTGCAGACATCTGAGTAAGGCCATCGTAGATTAAAGAGTGCCTGATACATTAGCAACTGCAAGAACATAAATGAGCCCAATGGAGATCAGATGACTCTCCCCCTGACCCAAAGAACTTTGAATCAAAAAACAAAACAAGGCTATTTCTTTAAATCATTGTTAGATGGCTTGCTATGTAGTATAACTAATTGGCATACTGGTTGTATTATTTATGGAGTTTTTCTTTCTTCCTATTTTTATAAGTTCATACGCCGTGGTTGGAAAACTCTAAGACTGTCTAAAAACTTACAGCTGGAAGATGCCACAGCCAATGGCAGAAATTATCTTTATATGCCATTGCTCTGATTCACCATAATTTTGGGAAACCTCTGCCTCATAAATATTACTATTTTTAGCTGGGCATGGTAGTGCATGCACTCCTGTAATCCCAGGATTTTGGGAGGCCAAGTTGGGACAATAGCTTGAGGCCAGGAGTTTGAGACCAGCCTGGGCAACATAGTGAGACCCCATCTCTACAAAAACAAACAAACCAAAACCACAAAAACCAAACTGAAACCAAACCCCAAAAAACAAAACATTAGCTGGATGCTGTGGCTCACACTTGTAGTCCTAGCTACTTGAGAGGCTGAGGTGGGAGGATTATTGAGCCTAGAAGTTTGAGGCAGCAATGAGCAATAGTCACACCACTACACTCCTGCCAGAGCCTGTCTCACCGCCCCCCTCGCCCCCATAAAATTGTTGTTTCCGTGAACACAAAGAGAAAGAAGAAAGAAAAGAGTGGAAAAGAATTCCCTGTTCTACTACTTTCCAACTGTAATATCAACATCCATCTGATTTGGGGTCATGAGACTTGAGGGTAGAAATTGTGTCTTATTCAACTTTGTATTCTACATAGGCCTTTCAGTGCTGTATTAATACACAATAGTGGCTCAGATACAATTATCTGAAATTAAGTCAAATTGCTTTGAACCACTAACCATCACAAAAGAGGACCTAACACTTCCTTCTTCTAGCAGCTGCATTCAGGCTTTACGTGTACCACCCAGCCTTCTTTTAAAAATTATTTGATTTTAACATTATTGTTATTATTTTAGTCATGTTCCTGATGATGGGAGAACAGCTTTGTGAACAGTCCCGAAGTACTTAGGACTGCCTAGATTGGGTTAGGACTGTGTAAAATTCATCAGCTGTTCTGGAATATTCAACCTAAGTTTAGGAAGATCTCTAAGATCCAAAATAATTATATTTGCAAGTCATCTAAACAGACCTAAATGAAGCTTTGGAGGTCCTGGATGGGCCTGGCCTGAAGAAGAAAGCTCCCATCCAGTATCTACTTTCTTAAGCCCTAAATTCGTGCATTAAATTTCTTTGCATACAGGCTGTGGCCCGAAAGCTTGCTCCTCAGGCCTTATTATGAGAACTGAATATCCTAGAGAGCAGACAATGTTTCCAGGCTAGCATATTCTGTCATACTCTGGTAAATAATCAATATGTTTTTTCCAGGAAATTGTCCATCAGATTCCCCTTCCTGAGACCACTGCTTACCTCATTATTTATCCTGCCCCCTAAATACGCACACATCAGCTGTCCTGAGAACATCCAGTTCCCTGCTTTTATGCCTTGCATATCTTATTTTTCCTGCCTTGACTACATTTCTCTTATATGTTTTCTGTCGATAACATTTTCAGCATTTAAAGCTCAAGCACATCTTCTTTTATAAAACCCATCCCCATTGTACCCAACCCGTCCCCATGTAGGTAGATGTCTCAGCACCGACTCTACCTTGCTTGTGTGTGTATGTGTGTGTGCATGTATAATGCATACAGTATTTTGCTGTTGTCTTTATGAGGAAGTTTTACCACTAGTTCTTCATTACCAGGCTGTTACCTCATTACCTAATTGTTTATATCTAGCTTATTGACTAGTATATGCTGATGTTTAATAAATGTCTACTGAAAAAAAAGTGCAAATTAATACTATTGTATTGTCTAACATTCTACTTTTTAGAAGAAGGGCTTAGGAAATGGTTCTAAATGTATGATATTTCTTCAAGTTCTGTGGGTTTATATGAATGTTATTTCTTATGATTTGTTACTCAACATATCCACAGTGGAAGGACAACCTTCATGAGAGGTAATATCCTATAATATCTAAGGGAAATATGTTTTCCTTTTTAGCCAGAGATTTGTGCTTTAAGCCAATAATGAAACAGATGATCATTTACATTGCTGATTCATGCTTTATGTGCTTAGAATCTTTATGAATGGAATGGAATTCTCGATATGAGTAATTATGAGCAATGTGCAAGCAATGCATATAATTATGCATACATATAAAACTAATGAGTAGGTATAAATAATACTTTTTTATGTGAGACAATGAATTTATTTAAAAGGCACATTGAATCAGGAAGAAATACCTCATATGGCTTGCGTTAGTAAGGGACTATATCACTTTGACCAGATTTAAATTCCCTTCATTTTATTTTGCTTTAGTTTAAAAAATGAGGGCCATAATATATAACTGTTTATTCCTCTAGAGATTATAAATAGAAATAGACAAATAGAGTAAGCATTTGATCACTTTAGAAAAATAGCAAGGAACACATATAGGAGATATATATGTAGCCATCATACTGTAAATAATATATTTCAATTTGAAAATGTGTAATGAATTGAACTGACATGATGACGCTACTATTTCAGCATATTTCAAGCCTCTCATAAATATAATTCATAAATATGATAAAAGGTTATTCATTCTCATTTGTTGGCAAACTTGAGGAATGGGCCATATCTTAAAGAATAAATGATATTACTCAAATATTTTAGCAGTTAGAGCTTGCTTATGAGAAAAAATAAAATTCTTGTGTCTGAATCATTTATTATTTCATCATTGGTCTTATGCCTTGAACATTTCAACTACGTACTACATTGATATTTACACATATACCAACATAAGGTTTAGCCAGTGGGCAGCACTGGGAGTAAAATTGAGGGTCGGAAGTCAAGGAAACTGGGTTATTCTTTCCCTTTTCCAGCATCAGGAGGCTGTCATGCAATATCTACATTATACTTTGGCTGTCTTTGCACGAAATTAGCTACCACCTAACTTCAAAGTTCCAGCTTCCAATGGATAATCAATAGTATATGCACTCGCCAATGAGAGCTTTTCTTAATTCACTGGCATTACAGAGGAAACAAAACAGTGTCTCCTTTTTCGAACAAAGCATGTTCCATTGCCCTTCAAGCTGGCAAAAACTCTGTCTGCAGTTAATTTGCTTGTGTTGAACCAGCCTTGCATCCCAGGGCTGAAGCCAACTTGACGGTGCTCTGTAAGCTTTTTGATGTGCTGCTGAATTCGGGTTACCAGTATTTTTACATCAATGTTCATCAGGAATATGGACCTGAATTTTTGTTGTTGTTGTAGTGTCTCTGCCAGATTTTGGTATCAGGGTGATGCTGGCCTCATAAAATGAGTTATGGAGGAGTCCCTCTTTTTCTATTGGTCGGAATAGTTTTATACGGAATGGTACCAGCTCCTCTTCGTACCTCTGGTAGAATTAGGCTGTGAATCCATCTGGTCCTGGGCTTTTTTTGGTTGGTAGGATATTAATTACTGCCTCAATTTCAGAACTTGTTATTGGTCTATATAGGAATTTGATGTCTTCCTGGTTTAGTCTTGGGAGGGTGCATGTGTCCAGGAATTTATCCATTTCTTCTAGATTTTCTAGTTCATTTGTGACGAGGTGTTTATAGTACTCTCTGATAGTAGTTTGTATTTCTGTGGGATCAGTGGTGATACCCCTGGGAGAAATGCCTGATGCAGGCAACGGTCGGGGTGGAGCGGGGGAATGGAGACTGCAAGCCACCATGGCATGTATGTACCTATGCAACAATCCTGCAGGATGCAGTTCATGCACATGTACCCCAGAGCCCAATACAATTAAAAAAAAAAAAAAAAGAAAAAGAAAAGCTTGGCTAGAATGCCATAAGCAGTGAGCTTTATCTCAACACTAGCAGAAAAGTCAGCAGATTAAAAGTAGTCAGAAAAAATAGAGAGATGGAGAACTTACGTGTTAACTGTATAGCTGTACTTTCCTAATTTGATACTAAGAAAAAACACACTTGGGAAACTCAAATGATCCCTATGATGGCCATTGATCCAAAAATGTACATGAAGGAAAAGCTTTGTAGCAAGCTAGAGTCTCAGAAAACCCAGTATGCCTTAATGTTTGAGAATCTCATTTCATTTTTTATTCATCTTCTAAAAGCAAAGAAAATTCTACAAATCCTGTCAGAGACTGTCAGGAGTTTGGACTGGTGTTTTAGATGGTGATGACTGCCTTAATGTCTTTTAGCTGCACCTACCATTTAGAATGCTTATTGCTCTCAGAAGAGTTTCAGAAACAAACAAGGGAAAAACACCACACCCTATATAGGCATGTGCTACCAAACCAAGATAAAATCAAAATCAGAATGCTCACAATTTAACCCAGGCATGCAGAAAAAAGAAAATATTAAATTAGGCATGCAGAAAGAGCCAAAATTAAATTCACCAAAAAGACATTCATCAAAGACAGAATGTAATTTCTGTAGTAACCAAAGTTTTAACGTTATTAGGACATTTGTCTTTATACAAGAAAGGACTTGCCAGAAAAGTCAAAGAGTATCTTGTCATCCAGGAGCGGGGCAAGTGATAGCGGCAGGATACAGACAAAACATCTAGGCAGATAGGGGCAGGTCCCCAGCAAAACCCCAACCTTCAAGCCAAAAGCAGCCTAAAGTCTGAAAACTGCACTGCTGGTTCAGGATGAAGCCTGTGATCCAGAGTGAGAACTTCTCTTCCTGTTTGATTGCTCTTTCCTGATTGGTTCTTTCTGAATAACACTTTTTAACCAATTGAATATTGCCTTTTCAGTGCTACCTGTGGCATGCACCACCCCTATTCTGTGCCTATAAAAACCCCAGACTCAGCCACACTTTGGAATACTACCCTATTTTCAGGCATGGGGCTACCCGACTCAGGTCCTCCTCTCTGCTGACAGCTGTTTCATCACTCAATAAAACTCTTTGCCTTGCTTACTAGCTAGCTGTCAGCAAGCTAGTGGGTTCTTCTTGGATGTGGGACAAGAGCTTGGGACCCACCAAATGACAAGTGTGAACAGAGCTGTAACCCTGTGGCACTCCCCTCCTGCTTGCCAAGCAATGGGAGAGGGAGCTGCTGGGTGCCACACAACCCCATGGGTCATGATGTGGATGGTAGGACTGAAAGAGCTGTTAACACATTGTAAAATGCCCTTGGGGGCTCTGGGGTCACTGATGTCACCGCTACCATGTTCCCCTCATCCAGATACCAGTGTCCAAGGCAGAAGCAGGTCGTGGCTTACCCAGCCAAGGTGTGGGCTACGCATGGAAAGCAAGGTATCTGGGCTGGAGGACAGACCAAGTGTAGCCTGTCAGGCCGAGTGGGCAGGATACCTTCTGTGGCAAGCCAGGAGCTGAGTGAGGCCCTGGGCAGGGGCGTCACTGGCAGCAGAGGTCTCTGGCTGGTGAAGAGGCACAAAAATATCCTGCCACACAAGGTTCTTTATTAAGTTAGCCTGACAACTAAAACAAATCTCAAAGTAAAAAAAAAAAAAAAAAAAAAAAAAAAAAAGCCTCTACCAAATAGGGAGCCTGCTCAGCCTGAGAGAAGACTAACCAGGGCAGAAAAGGTGAATGTGGAAGCCAAGAGCTGAAGGAGCTCAAGCGAATATTGCACATCAGTTCCAGGAATTGTTGATTCCTTCCCAAAGTGATTTGTTTCAGATCCTTCTCTAGCACCATTTATGTCAACCTAAGTAACAAGAGAGAGAAGCTCTTTAGAAGAAAATTGTGTTTATTCGGGAATAGGTTATTGCAATGGGAATGAACATGCCATAGAAACCTCTGTGCATTTTCAGGGAAGTAAAGGAAGACAAAGGTTTTAAAGAAAAAAATGAGGCTCACGTAAATTGTTTGAGTATAACTATCTTTGGCTGAAAGGAATTAATAGCAAGGATGGCACCAGTCTGGGGTCAGACAGGCAGTTGTTGGGCAGATGTTCTCATGGGAGTAATTTTTGTGTAAGGTTGTAATAGCCTTTGTGCGTGATTTGGGTTTTTGCAGTCTCTTGTGATAATTCTTGTAATCAAGCATTTGTTCATGACAGCCCTCTCTTTATAGTCTTCCCGCTCTATTAGTGGGTTGTTGATTATTATTATTTTTAAACACAAATGACTCTATTTTAATTCTGACAACTTTCACAGACTTCATGTTTATTTGAATTCTTACAGCAATGGAAGATGATTGTTTTAGTTACCACCTCCTCAGTTGTTACTAGATTTTTGGTTATATCTTATTCAGATTATGAAATCAGCCATTCTTCTCACTTCCATATTTAGTGTCATCTTTTAAGCTCCAATCAATTGCTTAATTATGGTAGAAGTATTTTCCTCACATATAATTTCCTCTTTCCACCTAGTGTTTTATTTAATGTTAAAATTATCATATGATTTTTCTCCTTTAGGTTTTAGTGTGATCGCTTACATTGACTCATTTTGAAAATTAAAGTATTCTTGCTTTCTTGTGACAAACCTCACTTGGTTTGGGTGAATTTTCTTTCTTATGAATTTTTGAATTTGCTTTCCTGGTATTTTTCTAAGGATTTTTTCTATTTCTTGATGGATATTGTCTTTATTATTTTATTAATGTCCTTGTCAGATATTTTTTGCCTCATAAAACAAGTTAAATTTTAACTTATATATATATATATATATATATATATATATATAAAAGATATTGCAAATTATACACAGGAGAGATTTTTTTAAAAAATTTTACCCTTGATATAGAATCCCTCCAGGAAATTATTGGCCAAATGTTGGTAGAGACACCCTGTCAAGAGCGTGTCCTATTATTCGTTACAGACTCACCCCAAAAAAGATAGTTTTCCCCCTCAGGTTACTCAACTTATCTATACTCCCAGTTTCATTTTCTTCTGCTACCCCTCACCTAACTTTTCTTACATCATTAATCTAGGACTCTTCTCTCATAATCCTGGAGTGGGTCTCTCGAAGCTCTTTCCTTTGACATACAATTTCAATAAAATTCAAGAAGAAGCGGGTCTCTCTTTTTTTAATATGGATATACGTGTGTGTGTGTGTGTGTGTGTGTGTGTGTGCGCGCGCGCGCGTGTATCCAATCCAATCTTGTAACTTACTTAGTATTCCCCAAGTCATCGTCCATTATTTATCCTCCAACATGAATTGGGCACAGATGACTCCTAAAATTAGCAATAAATTTTTTTCTTAATATTTTCTGTATATTCTAGGCAAAATTTATACTTCTCTAAAGCCAGATAGAATTTCCCATCAACCAAATCCTCAACCATACTCTTCTCACAAATCCTGCTAAAACCTGTTTTACAAAAGACAGCTAGCTTTGTGCGCACTGTTAGGCAGTGGTCACACATGAAAGTATTGCTTTGACTTTCTTACTGAATCCTGGGTGCCCACAGGAAATTCATAAGCAAAGAATTAGAGGATTTTTGTATAGTTAGTGAAACTTCTCTAGAAATTCTGAAGAATTCTCTGGTTAGGATTGGAACCATAAAAAGGAGAAGCATCGTGTTTCCTTGTCCTTATCACAGAGATGTGTTTGACTAAACCATTATTAGATTTACTGAATAATAAGTTTTATGTATTCTTTGCCTGATATGATTCTTTTTAGAATTTGCCTGACCAATTCAAAGTTATTGTAGTTTTTATCATACTGTAAGTATTTTTAATCATTCTTATAGTTTTGAAATCTTTTCTGGAACAAGAGAGCTATATAAATAAATACATTTACTTAACCTCTCTCAGCTTCAGTCATATTCCTTGTGTAATAGGGAGAATAATTTCTATTTCATATGACTTTTATGAAGATTAAATGAGAAAACATATGGAAAAAACATCCAGTAAACTGTTCACACCATAGTATTTAATACATATCGGCTTTCTTCCCTGCCCCATTTAATTTTTTCTTTTGGTCATAGGTACAGGTTCTGTTAATATTTCTACTCTCCATGCTAGTAGACTAAATGACGCCAAGGAAACTTTTAATACCTAGATTTTAAACTATTTTTATTTATTTAACTATTTTTGTCACAAGCCCTTAAAAATACAATGCCATTTTTATAACAAGTTCTTTTGCTTTACCCAGAAATACCTAATGGAAAACGCTTAGGGAAGCTGAGTTTTTATATAAATTTAGAAATTCAATGTTTTATTCTTCTGCTGCCATTTCCCAACCTGTCAAACACATCTGTTTTGCTTTTGCCTCAGTGGGCTCTCTGCAGGAGCCTACTTTTTGACATGATTATCCCAGCAATCTCATTTTCAGCTTCCACATTGACAGCTACCTCCTGAAATGCTTTAAGATATTTTATAGATTTTTCTCTTAGTGACCCTTGAGAGACTAATTTTTGGGGGGGATGGAGGGTAAGAATCTTGAATTAAATTATCTGCTTGAGCGTCTTTAAAATCTCTATGTTCAGTCTCATTCTTAAGTGGGTAATGTATATTCTGTGATTCCTGTCTAAAGGAAGGTACAAACTTCTATCTCCCTTCAGGAGAGAACTCTGAGCATTCCAAACTCTTGGAAGTTTAGTGCTGCTGTCACTAAGCTCCAATGCATCCGCAAATATGTTATGGCCTTAAGGTGTCTTTTAGACAGTAATAAAATGTCAGATTCCCTTTGGGTTTGAGAATTTCTGCAAGAGAACGCAATCTCTTTCCATTGAGAGGTTTTCCTCCAGAAACGAAGAATTTCTGACTCAGAGTTGTTTTACCACCTGCAAGTTTCACCGTTCCTATCAATTATTATCCTAGATGACACATGACATCACCCACTTCAGAATAACTTCACAACATTTTCTCTCCACCAAAACAATGCCATTCAGAGTGGAAATCATTTGATTTGATAACCCTAGTTAATTATACGTTTCCGATAGACTGTGACATTTTCTTTGAACCCAATCTTTCCCGTCAGAATCAACAACGTCTTCTGTGTGCAAGTGTGTTACATACCCTTCTATTTCTTTAAAACAGAAGTGACCTAATGCTTATCTTTAGCTTCTGCCATAGCTGAAATTCTCATCATGATATAATTGGTTATAACTACTTCCTTACTTTTTTCTTCTGCCTCCTAGCTCTCTCCTTCTCCAATTCATCCTCTCCACTGACACCAACCCATGTTTTAAATATGTATAGCTAATTACATTATTTCCATTAAAAAAAACCCTTAAATAGATCCTTTTTATCTTGCTACTTTGTCCATTGATAAAGGATTTGCTTCTTGATGTGCCATAAAGTATTTGCAGTCTGGCTCTTGCCTACACTTTGGACTTTATCTTCTGTCATTTCCAAACATGTATCTATAATTCAGTCATCCTTTAAAATCTCAATGCTCTTCTGTGCTCTACAACTTTATGTATTGTGCTACCTCTCTCTGCAGTGCCACATTGTTTGCAATCTCCCAATTCTACCTTCGTTGTTAGTTCAAATGCTAATCCTCATAATGCTTTATCCATATCCATCTTCCTTTCAGTAAATTCTTTTTATTGTTGATCTAGGATTTTTCTTCTTGGTCATTTTGCAACCCGGGATCCCTGGCCACAACACCCCACCAGGGCCTCAATTGGTCACGCTGGCATGCCCCAGCTCACCTGTGTTACAGTTTGAATCTGCATTTGGCAGTTCCCAAGCTCTTATACCGCACCCAAGAAGAATGAGGATACAGGGGAAGTTGAAGGATGAGGAGGGCAGAGAAGGTTTTTATTGAGCAATGAAAACAGCTTTCAGTGGAGAAGGGATGTGGAGTTGGCTTCCCTACCTGAAGTCAGGAAAGTCCCTCCTGTGGCTGGGTTTTGGGGGTTTTTATGAACTAAGAATGGGGAGTGCATGCTGATTGGGTTGTGATTATGCAAAAAAAAATGGTTAAAGCAAAGACACCACTCAAAAGTGGACATGGCAATATAGAAAACTAATTAGGAAAGGGTAGGTATATGTAAAATAGGTGAAAGATGAGGACCAATCAGAGGAAAACACTCCAAGAAGTAAGACAAGCTCTCAATCCTGTCTGAGGATTAAACTCGGAGCTTGGCTTTCAGGCTTTAAACTGTCTTCACTTGGAGGTGGGGTTTCACTGGGGACCCATCCCTATTTGCCCAGACATTTGGTTGCTTCCTGCCATTCTCATTGTGTTTCTGAAGCTTTTTTTACATTGTCTATTAACAAGTTGCACAACAACGTGCATTTATATTTCTAAATTAGGGAAAGTGACTTGAAATAACTTTTAAAAGCTAGCATGTCTTTTTGTCACTAAAGTATAACACAAATTCTATGACATAGCAAAGATTTGCTGACTCATACAACAAAAAATGTGATACATTAGTTTGCAAAGCTACAATATATTTTAGAAACAGATTAAAAACAGAGCAAAATGGGTATCTTGGATGAAAAATAGAAGAAACCTATAAAAATAAAACCTAGAGAGAAGTACTCTGTGGGAACGTAGAAAGAATAAAACATGGAACAAAATAAGAAAAGGTTTCAGTTTTATGTGGATGTATCTAATCAGGCCTGTGCCCTGAGATTTTAAGGCTTGTTCTATGCATTTGTATCTATTTCCTTACGGAAAATGAAATTCATTCAGCCAGATAGCTGCTTTGCCAAGACTCTTCTGGCATTCTTAATTAATGTAAAATATATCAAGGACTCAATGAAGGTGTAGGTTGACTCTACTAGTATCATATTTGAGTTGGCTGAGGGTCGGAACATCCAAACAGTCTGCTACTTAGATGAGTCTGCTCTATGAAAAAGGGCAAATCACACAAGGAGTGGGGGTTCAAATAGTGTTAACAGATGTTACTGATGGCTTACAAGAGGGTATAGAAAAGATGGCGGAAAGTTGCAAAACAGCACACATCGTGGTAGAAAAACAACCAAACATGGAGTCAGAAGCTCTGGGTCATATCCAGAACTTGCCAGTATTTATTTAGGATACCTTGGACAAATAATTTAATCTCTTCGGTTATCATCAGTAAAACTAAGATGTTGTTACCAACTTATAAGGTGATTATAATTAAGCTATATTATGCATGCAAAAGTAATCTGCAAATTTTTGCATACTATATCAATACAAGTACTTTTTTCACAACTTTGTTCACTGTAAGTCTTTCTTTTTGAAATGTTAAAAAGAACACAATTTAAGTGTATAATGATAAAAAATAAAAATACCCCTACCACTGTGGCTTGAGAAGTTTAAAAGACAGCAAGCAATTTTATTCACAACATAAAATGAAATGAGTGAAGGCTTAGGCTTTCCCTCTAGTTTAGGAATTACTTTAATTTCTCTTTGGTCTCATGCTTTCCCACAGGCAATTTAGAATGTCACATACACTTAGAGTAGACACGTTACACAGTGAAATTGTGCAAAACGTTTATGACAATCCTCATCTGAGACATAAACACTTCTTGTTTCCTGCTCATGTTTTCAATAAAACCATTATTATTTCAAGCAAAATTACTCAGAATATGACTAACCACATGCTATATGAGACAACATATAATGGAGATACTTCCTTGAAAAAGAGAAGCATGAAGAGAGAGAGAAAATGCAGCCTGTGAGCCTCTTTATTTAACTATCTTTGGGATAAGCTAAGTTACTACTGAGCTCAGCATTACCAGTTCTTATGATCTGCCCAAAGCTCTCTTTGCAACCAGGTCTTCCTGCTCTCTCCTCTTTATTTCCATTTAAGATGTCCAAGATGCCTACTTTCTTTCCAATAATAATTTCCTTTCTCATTCATTCTCTCGACTTCTCATTTTTCTTGTCTCCTCCATTAAGAGAGAGAAGCCACAAAGCAAGAAGTTGTTTGGCAAGTCAAACTCAGGCCAGGAGAAATTTTTTTTTATTTTTCTTCTCAAATTAATGGAGTAATATCATAACCTTGACTATTTTTTATCTCCTCTTGGTACCCAATGTATAAGGAGGCTTGAAAATATTCCTCACTTTTTTGAAAAGGTTTATACCTATTTACAGAGGAATCCATTTCTTAATGTATCAACAAGATAGATATACTCCTTTGTATCCATTTTAATATATATTACTCAAAAGTTTAATTTTTGAAATGTTTATTTATTATCATTAAATGTATGTCCAACACAGGCATTTTTTAGGGGTCAATAGCTGCAGGTGTCTGGTTTGGCAAATCACACATATTAACAAAGAAGATTTTAAATTCCTTTTAGAGAAGGACCAGGTTTTAGTCTTCTGGTTATCTCAAAGTTCCAAGAATGTATAATAAAAGTTTGATAAATATACATCCAGTTGAATTACATTTAACATATCTTCTAACTTGAGAGAAATGCGTGAATCATAGAAATGGTGTCTACTTTTGGAGAGAGTGTGCAATGGTCTGAGGAACCAGTGAAGACATTAGCCTATTACCATTCTGTTGAAGGTATAATTGATAGGTGGCTCTCAAAATCATAGGCCAATAGACTAACATAAATGTAGCAAATAGGTCAACATGCATTTCTATTCACCTTCATCTTTTTCTGTTTAACTTGGGATTTTGATAGAAGCAAAAGCAGAAACATCACAACAGTTATGTGTTTATGTTATGGAGTTTTGTTGCTTATTGCTACAACAAAAAATATGCCAAGACAGCCAAGTCTCTGCCATCTCTACTATATTCTCAATATAACTGAAAGTAATACTTAGCTTTAGAATAACTACTTAAATTTTTTGCTTTTATTTTTGCTTTCTTCTTTATGATTTCATTTTTATTGTCTAACTTATCACACAGTTTTCCACAAAATGACAATCTTTTGAGAAGGGTAAAATGCTGATTCTTGCTTTGGTGCCATTTGGGGCTATGCCATTGCTATACATTTCAGCCAGTAACACATTATGCAGTTAACATCATGTCAATACACAGCCCATACAAATGAGCTGGAGTTATGTAATATTGCTTGAAAGTTTTAAGCAGATGGCAAGCTACTGTGACAAACACTTTTTTAGTTGAAAACAGAAAAAAAAAACCCATCCTTTTGGGGTAAATAATGTGTGTTGTACAGTTAGGTTTCAGTGCGATTTTACCATGGTCTAGCTAGAGGAAGGATGTGCAACTATATGAATTATACCTACTGAGCATTCCAATTCTTTGTGCATAGTTGCAAATCCCCACTCCCCTCACACCACAGCTGGTGCTTGTTTCCACCACTGAGTTTTAAATAATTCAGTGAAATTCTTGAGAAATAGGGAATGTTTTGCATAATTTTGAAGCTTGATTACTGTTTGCACCAAATGTTGCTGATCAGCCAGATTGCCTCAATGGGACTAGTGAAGATTTCCTTTGAATTGAGATTCAAAACATATTCATTTCACTAAATACTTGAAAAGAGGAGAATCATGAAAATATCATTTCACATTTACTATAGTAAAATTGTGAAGGTGGGTAACAATACAATTGCTTTTTCCTAAACCATTAAACAAGAATAACATTTATTTTGTGCAGTTATATTAAAATGTATGACTTCTTTTTTAATATTATTGTTTATAAATTCTTGGGGCTTTTTCTCTGTCTTTCTCTACTCCACTTCAAGAATGCTTATTAATATTAAAGAATCCATTATGATTCCAAAAGTGGTATACATCTCATTTGAATTCTGTTTATATACATTTTTATTTGTAGTTTAACAGAATCCAATTCTTTAAAGGACATGAAAGGGGATTAGAGCACAAGACTCATAAGAGATATAGAGGAGCACTTGGATTAGAATTGGTAATATCCAATATGAAATGATTATATTTTGAAGCATATTGACTGAGAAGGTAGCTCAGGTCCAGAAATAAAAGGAAAAGAAGGTGAATTTAAGACATATGAAAGTTAGTTGAGAAAAGAAATATCCCTAAGCATCTTCCTTCAGTGAATGAAGGATGAACTAATTTAATGTGTCATACACAGTGTCCTCAAAGACTGGGACTGGATTTGAGGATGGTGCAAAAGAAGTTCCCAGATTCAATTAGTTCTACTCACAAGCATTATCAAAGAAGGAGAGTAGATGTCCGTTTCTGAGGAAGTGTGAACAAATGGCTACCCTCACAGTGAAGCCAACCTAATTGTCTATAGAACTGATGTTTACAATCTTTGAAAACAAACATAGAAATTGACCCTCCTGGTTTTAAAGCTTTAAACTGACATTTGTCTTATCTGAGTTCTTTCCTCAGGAAACTGGTCCTTAGGCCTCTCAGATAGTATCAAGGGACTGAAACTCACCAGATCACAACATCCAGACAAGGAAAAGCCAGACCCCTTATCCCTCATGATTTACTTATTCCTTCCCATTTCCTGTTTACCTGCATGTAATTACATTTCTTCCCCACTATATAAACCCCAATTTTAGTTGGTCAGGGAGATGGATTTGAGACTGATCTCCTAACTCATAGGCTGCAGCAACTGATTAATGCCTTCTTTCCTGGCAATACTTGTTGTCTCAGTGGTTGTCTTTCTGTGTGGAAAGACAGACTTAGACCAAACATCTGGTGTTTTGGTAAGAGATTTTGGTTCCTTAACTGGGAACATGTTGCTTGTAGTTTGGCTGCTATGGGACAGGAGATTCAGAAGCCCTCTTAAGCAGCTACCTGACTCTTCTTGGCTGGAGGTAGGTTTTGGTATCTCTCTCGTCCTGCTACGCCTATCCTAACCATGTTATTGATTGCCTAGAAAGAACACCTTTTGGAATTTGTCATCTGGTCCAGTAAATGTCACTTGTGGGTACCAGACAGTAGGATCTGCTTCTCTCCATTTGGGAAATTCTGAAGAAATTTCCATTATGCAGGTTGAACAAGCCCAACTAATTGAGAGAGGAAAGCGCCCCAACTATTTCAGTTTGAACCCTCTTGGCAGTTTTTGGTTACTGCAGCAGTTGGATTGTGTTTTGGTAATTGTTTGTTTATGTATAATATAGTCAAGGAAACTCAGAATTTGATAAACTGATAATATTTGATAAGCTAATATTCAAAGCCTAGCCAAAGACTCTAGATAAGAAATCATAATTTTAATCAGTCAGAGAGATGGATTTGAGACTGGTCTTCCATCTCCTAAGTTGCAGCACCTGATTAATGTCTTCTTCCCTGGCAATACTCATTGTCTCAGTGATTTGCATTCTGTGCAGTGAACAACAGGACCTAGATCAAACTCCAGATGTTCAGTAACAGCACCAACTGGAATGGTCAATTCATTAAACATGACACACACACACACACACACACACACACACACACATGCACACATGCACACACATACATACACACACCCCTTGCCCCCCATCCCTACACAAGCAGGTCACATAAGTTAATAACTCTGCTATTCCAGGAAATTCTGTCAAAGAGTCCTAGATTTCCAAGGGTTTTCATGACCTGAAATTATTGATACAACATACTTGTACAATCCTTGTTTCGTTGCTTCTGAAGGAGTCTTTATGCCACCTCTCATTATATATGCCTACTCTTCAATACTCTCCGATAGAAATTTTCTATTTATGCTATATAAGGGCTTTTCTAGCAACAACAAGGCTGTATCTAGCTACACCCTTTTTGGCAGTATATGATTTATTAATTTTATCCCACATTAATCTGTTATTCTATATGAATAACCCATGAAGGGAGAAAGGATATTTGTTTTATTCCCAAATAAAATTTGGATTTCTTAGTAATTAATACCAAGCAATTTCTGAATAGAATAGGCACTCAAAATTTTGTTGAATGATATAATATCAGAATGGAGGTATTATTTCATTCATAACATACAAGTAGATATATGCAATATCATAAAATTTGTTTTCAACAATGAAATAATTTTGGCTTTTATATAAAAATTATATATACATATATATATGTAGAGAGAGAGAGAGAGACAAAGTCTCGCTCTTGTCACCCAGGCTGGAGTGCAATTGTGCCATCTCAGCTCACTGCAAACTCTGTCTCCCGGGTTCAAGCTGTTCTCCTGCCTCAGTCCCCTGAGTAGCTGGGATTACAGGTTCCTGCCATCACGCCCAGCTAATTTTTGTATTTTTAGTAGAAGGGTTTTACAACACTGGCCAGGCTAGTCTCAAACTCCTGACCTCAGGCGATCCACCTGCCTTGGCCTCCCAAAGTTCTGGGATCACAGGCATGAGCCACTGTACCCAGCTGAAGATAATTTTCTATTAAAAAGCAGAAATCCTCCTGTTAGTGTATGGTCATTTACATATTCAACATCTAAGTACTAAAAAGTTTTAATGAATCATGTCCTTCAATAAGAAATTAATGAATTCATAACAGGTGAAATTTTAATGCAGAAAAAATTAAGATAATGCATTTGGCAGAAGGAACCAGAAGATGGTTCAAATTTTTTTCTGAAGGAGAGAATATGTTTTATCATATTCAATTTAAATACTTTATCATTTAAATTGTTAAATACGGTGAATAGCATTTGTCAATACTTGAAAGCTTAATTTGTAGAGTTTATGGAATAAGGGTGACCTTGTTCCTCTCTGTCTTTATCTCTGGTCATCATATATTTATTGACAGATGCCATAGAAAATACCTTATCTAAGTAATTTTGATATGGACAGGAGATAGGGAAATAGTAGGCAGAATAGGGTGAGGTACCTGGCAAAGCCCCACCCTCAAGCCTGGAACTGTGGCCCTAAATAAGAACTTGCATTCCTGTTTTCCTATCCCAATGTTGCCTTTTCTAAAACACTGGAACACTCCAATCCCCATCCTGTACCCATAAAAACCTCAGGCTTCACTGGCAGAGTGGCAGAGTATTAGAGAAGGAGAGAAGAGAAGAAGCAGCTGGACATTGGAGACAGACAGCTTGAATTCAGAGGGATGGCTTGATGGTAGGACTTTGGAGAAGAGTTTGGCTGGGGAAGGACGAACTCCAGAGTAAGACCAACTTCCCACTCCATCCCCTTTCTAACTCCCCATCTCACTGAGAACCACTTTTATTGGCAATACAATCCTCTGTATTTACCATCTTCAATTCATTCATGCAACCCGATTCCTCCTGGACACTAGAAAAAGAGCCGGGTATGGATGCAAAAGCTGTCAAGCTGACCCTCCATTGAGCTATCTAACACTTAAACCACCCACAAATGGCCAAACTAAAAAGCATACTGTAATACACGCTCTCTAGAGCTTGGGGGTCGGGGACAGCCCCTAGATGCTGCTGTGGGTCCGCAGGGAGTTCTGCTGCTGTTGGTTGCTTAGAAGTGCTTATCCTGGCCTCTGCATCAGCTCACCTGTGTGATTCCCCGCCCATATGAGGTTGAGAACTGTGGGCTATGTAAATGAACCAATTTATGAGTCCCATGAAGGGGTCAAGGGAGCTATCCTGTTTCAGTTTCTTTCTCAAGTTGAGACTGAATTACACTATTACATTATTTGAGGCTACTTTTCATCCCACTTGGGATAAGTTACTGACAACAAAGACTTTGTATACAGAAGTTGGATTCAGAGACTGCTGCTTCTGTGTTTTAGGAACACTTTTAAACTACTTGTTTGCTTCTGGAAAGAACTCAGTGTGCTGAGTGGGTGAGTGGTCCCTATTGTGAACCCCATGAAAGTATTTATGCAATTCAATGGACCTACATTTAATAAGCACATTCATAAACTAGCAAACAGTAATGAATAAAAAGCAATTAGCGCAGCCCTGGACTCCTAGTGCTCCTTTAGCTTTTCAGGGAGCACATAGGAATTTTAAAAAACGAACTAATTTTTCGTCTACCCTATGCTGTGGAAACACGTGCTGGGCTCTGGGATACCAGGATGTATGCCAAATCCTCATTTTTTCTTCTCTACCTGATATTAAAGGTATATTTGTCTTAGAAACAGGGAAAATAAATGAGGATTTATCACTTGGAGAAGGACTTTCATTTAGACTTTATAATGGTAGCTCTTTTCAAAATAAGTGACATGAAAATTCTATCTCTACTTGTTTCAAATCACATCCGAAAGTAAACTATGGGTATTAGAAGACTGTGCTAATGAACATACATTCAAATGAGTTGGAAAAAAGTAACTAGGGATGGGAATAATATGTACTTCTAAATGTATCATATAAATATACTACATATGTTATGCATTTCAAGTCAGGACACTAATAATTTTCTAATCAATTTATATTCAGATGAAAAGAATTTGAATCAGACCATGAAGCAATATGAAAAGGAAAAAAAAAAAAAAGCCACACGTGCTAAATCTAAGTCTTCCATCAGCTAACTCTGATGCAAAGCAAATATGGAATTACCTGAGATTCAATACTTTTATTTATAAGATATGAGAAGTAACAACTGACTCAAATTGGGATGTGAAATGAGATGAGATATGTGGATGCTTTTGACATGCATGTACAATCAACAGTGACATAGATTATAAAACAGACAAAAAAGAAGAGAAGGAAAAGAAGAAAAAGAAAATCTAGGAAAATCGCTGTTCTAAATACCATGCACTCTAATTTCATCATAATATATTCTTTTCCCCTGGTCATAAAGACCTTGAAATTAGCCAATCATAGCTTTCAGGGAATTTTAGGAATTGTATTTTTAGAGAAATCACAGAGAGTTGAAATTCACTGTCTTCTATGGTTTAAGTTTAAATGTCTTGGCTTTCAGAAAAAAGCTAAGGGGGTTCAGACTGCACTCTGTACAAAATAAAATTTTTAGTAAATAGAAAAAAAATCATTCCTTAAATAATTAAGAATGTCTGCAATAAATTACCCAAGAAATCCCAGGTCATTAAAATGAGTTTTAATAATCCAATTGCATTTTATCATCGAGGAATGTCAATATTGTGCAGTCGGAATATTTAATCAGTAGAAGAAACAAAATTACCCTAAATGATAATCTCATTAGTGCCGATGAAGCAGTCAATAAAAGAGAAGCTCTTCTTTTAACATTTATCCAGCTATCTGATCCTGATTGTCCAATTAAGGAACTTGTGTCGTTAATTCAAGTGATCAATATGCTTTTTGAATATAAAGAAGATAATCAACTGTAGCTGATTCTTGCATTTTTAAAAATGACAATGTCAGAATATGCCAATATCTGCACAGGTGATTAGAAGAGTTTGCTAGATAAGATTTCTTTATAAACATTGTCCTTAATGTATTTCATTGCTATTTGTCTCCTCAGTTCATACAGAGATACACAGCAGAGCTGGTTGAAGTGCATTTGTTGAAAGACAAAAAGTGGCAAAATGAAGAGCTTTATTGAGCCTTCACTGAATAGATGGCTTTGGATGTTCCGATGATATTCCCTTCTCTAGCTGAAAGCACACACCTATATCAGCAAAGCACTGAAAACTAAATTCTGTAGGCCACTGCCTGCTATCAAGGGTAGAACGATACACAGACTTTGACAACACACAATATGGTCTAAGGTCAGGCCAGCTCCTAGTTTAGCATGGTACGGTGGCCATTTAGTCATCCACGAGAACTAGCTGCAGAGAGCATAGGAAGTTGAAGACCCAGTTGCCACCTCCCTGTTTCCACCGCTACTTTTTTTTTCAGTTACACTTTCCCCAGGCCACTCCATGACAATTTCCCTTATGCAGGCTCATTTCTACAAGAAGCAGGACTCCTATAATAGGTGACATTTGAGATTTCTTGTCTTAGAAGATGTAAAGATTCTTTCAACGATGAGACACAACACAGGGATATGCAGAGTCCTGGTCTCCCCAAAAGTACTGGCCTCCAGGCCAAATGAAAAGTTTCCTGGGAATTATCTATGACGTTTCTTAGGTACCATCAAATGATTACCATGTATGTTTTATTTCAGTAATCATTAAATTTTTAGACAAAAAATTACTTAAACATTCTTTTGCTTGTACAACATACTGAAAGTGTATGGCTTTTTAATTCACTAAAATAATAAACCGTATTTACATATATTAATAATAATTGACATCTCAATTGTTCATTTGCATTTATAAAGTGTGCCACGTTTTCACCATGCTTTAGTTATTTTGCATTAATCTATGCAGCAACCTCATTAGGTAGTTTCATTGTTTTCCTTCAATCGCATGAGAAAATTAAAAGTAGAACTGTAGGTAGGCTGGTAAAATATTTTATTTGCCAAGTTGAGAAATTTAAATTCTATTTTTGTTTTATTTTTTAAAGAAGTTACTGCTTTTTCTTCTTACTGCTTCATGTTTACCACAGTACTTAGATGTGGACGTGAATAGAAGTACTCCACATCTACTTTTTTTTCTGGAAAAAGCTGGAGGAAATTTGTGTGTGTGACATTAGCAATCTTCCTTAACGTTTGGCTATAACTATAACCAAATGGTTATAGTTACTTTGGTTATAACTACTTCTAATTTCTCTAAATATCAGAGGTCACCTATGGAGTTTGAAATATATGAGAAGGACTTAAAACAAAACAACACTAGAACCTTCTAGTAAGTCTGTAATAAAGCAATCCATTTACAGGATAAATATTAATCAATTAAGTTGCTTTTTTGATGATTTATGTGAAAGAAGATAGTATAGGTAGTGTTAAGATCTCTAATAACTTCCTAGTATGCAGACACATTCTCTCAGGCAAGACAAAAACAGTCTGTTTTTTTCAGAACTCCTCAAGGTCACATGTCTGAGGGGACCACTGTGTCTGGCTCAGGCCTAGATTAACTTGGCTGCTCTCACTAGGTGAGAATTAATAGGAGTGTGATGGATAACTCAATGCATTCTTCCAAGGTCAAAATTTTCCTAGATCTTCATCCCAAAAATCTACACCAATTTTAAGATTATTAGAACTTTAGTGGCCAACTAGGGAGAAGTTATATATAAGTTTTCCTGTTTCATTTTCTGGTTCTTCCAATTCAAACTTTGTGTAACTTTAGATATACAGCCATGCATATGTAACAACGTTTTGGTCAATGACAGACAGTGTGCATGACAGTGATCCCATAAGATTATAATACCATATTTTTACTGTACCTTTTCTTTTTTTAGATACTCAAATATTTACCTTTGTGTTACAATTGTCTATGGTGTTCAGTATAGTAACACACTGTATGAGTTTGTAGCCTAGGAGCAATAGGCTATATCATATGATCTACGTGTGTAGTAGGCTATACCACCCAGATTTGTGTAGGTACACTCCATGACATTCACATAACAACAAAATTGGCTAAAGATGTATTTTTCAGAATGTATCTCCATATCATTTTTGAGACAGGGTCTCACTCTGTTGCCCAGGCTGGAGTGCAGTGGCATAATCACGACTCATTGCAGCCTTGACCTCTGGGGCTCAGGTGATCCTCCCATCGCAGCCTCGCAGGTAGCTGGGACTACAAGTGCATGCCAGCATGCCTGGCTAATTTTTTCTATCTTGCCATGTTGCCTATGCAGGTCTTGAACTCACAGACTTAAGTGATCTGCCTGCCGTGGCCCCCTGGAATTACAGGAGTGAGTCACCACGGTCAGCCCATAATATTTACTTTGTTTATTGATATATCCATAAATATATGTGAGCAATTTTAAAAATATACAAAATGGCTAGAGGGAAAAATAATATGTTTGAAATGGGTGTTGATTAATTTAAACAATATGATTTTATGACAGTTTTAAGAAAGCATAATATATTTGTTGTAGCTAATTTCCTTTAATATCCAGATAATGAGTCATATTTGTAAAAAATGCATATTAATTTTCTTTGTAAGAAGTACATAAAATTGGAGAAATACTATGCTAAAATAAAGGTCACAAACGTGTTTCTCCTTTACATGGCATTTGATAGCATTTAGGCTTTTTATAATTAAATATTTCTTACAAAAATTTACTGTAGAAAAAGGGCATTGAAATTAAATTCAGATAGAGAAAACTCATAACTTGATTTAATAACTTAGTTAAAACTGTAGTTTGAGCCAAATGAAAAGGAGCTGCATCAAAATTTCCATACTATATGAAATGAGAGAGAAGTACACATTAAATATTAGTGCAATGAAACATCATTAGAGTGTGATCACAGCCAGTGCAAATGGTGACTGTTCAAAGATGATGGGGTTTCTTGTTGACGTTTACACAGATTTTTAATCTTGTATGTATACAACAACATAGAATAGGCAGAGTGAAAGAAAGGAAAACTGAAAATAGATACTGTCAAATAGAAATAGAAAAGATTGGGTCTGTAGCAATTCAATAACTTCCCCACACTCAAATAAACAAGCAAACTAAACTAAAAGTAACCAGCAAAATCCTGGTCATACTGATTATTCCACTGTTATTTTCCAAACACGTAAGTCCCACACTACTCTTATTGCAAAACAATAGAAATTATTTCCATTGTGTTACTAAAATATGGTTCAATTTCACTAAAAATAATCAAACTCTAGAAAATCTATAAGATGTTCCTGCATTATTATAGACTATTTTTTTCATTTATATAAGTAAAACTTAATAGGATTTTTTCAAGGCAGACTTTGAATGTAATTTCAAGTTATTTCTCAAAAGTTTAAATATAATTCTCTTAACAATTCCCTGATCTTTGCTCTTGAATGAAGACTTATATACTCTCCAATTTATTTAAATTTGTTTTCCTCCAAATGAAGTCATTTATACCAAGAGGTTGAAGAAAATGCTCACATATCAAGTTAGAGCCCTATTTAATATGCTAATGTAAAACGTTGAGCTAGGTAAGGACTAGCACACAATAAATGCTCCCATATAAACATTAGCTCAAGGCACTGCTAATGAGTTCACCTCTATTATCTTTCAGACTGCAGCTCCATTAGCAGTGTTGTAATACTAAAGATAATTAGTGCAGGTTTGTCAACTTGATTTTTGCTAACATTATGGCTTTTATTTTGTACTATATTTTTTAAGGGTCCCTCTGAGAGTCTGTGGATCACTTCGTTGGCCAGGGAGAAGCTATTTATTCTGACCTAACAAAAGCACAGTTTAATTAAGAAGCATTCTGCCATTCATTGTGTACTCCAGACTACAATTTTGATGTTGGTCTCTAAATGCTAAGATTTGTCAGATTCAATTTCTCTGTTCTAATTTCCTATCACACAAAATGTGATACCAGGCATGGATCCAATTTCCCTTTTCTATTAGCATTTATATTGACAGAGTTAATGATTTTATTATCATCTCTGGCTTTTTGCTAAACAGCAGGCCTCACATCCCTCCTTGTGGATGGTTACATATATATTATAAACTCATTGTCCCAGGAGGAATTGAAACTCATTCTATTAAATTTATCTTAAGGTGGCCAAGCTAAGTGTTAGGTAAGAAATCGGAAGAGCATTAGGAAAATGATAGTATCCCAAATAAGAAGTAAGATTCATATTTTTCTATATGAATAATATGTCTAAGTGGATAGGCTGGCAAAGACTGCATAAGACTCTTCCAGTAGGTTGAAATGTAATGCCTGTGATCCACGATACAGGGAATGCAATGTTTGAGAAAGTGTAAATCCTATGTATTTGTATTACTTAAGAGATGTTCTAGTGGTTCCATAGCTCAGGGGTTAAAGCACTGGTTTTGTAGAAATATTCTAATGGGACTATGACTGTCTTTCAAATTTGAAACAAAATTAAAAATATCAAGAGTCAGTATACTTTTGCATTTATTTCTTACCTTTTGAAAGTGAAATTCCTCCATAACTAAGCTATTCCTCTAATTTAGCTGTTGTTTAACATATTAGTTTATTTCCAAAATATTCAAGTTAGGGTGACTTTTAAATCCCCAATCATGAACAACTTACCCATTAGTTAAGTGCAAATAAATTTGTTATACAGTTTTATGAAAAACAAACAAACAAACAAACAAACAAACAAACAAAAAACCATAATGTGGCCCTTTTGTTTAATGTGTTTAGGTTTTTTTTTTTTTTTTGTAGTTTATTGCCACGCCCCTCTTTATGGTACTTTCTTTAAGATTTCATAGAGGCATCAGTTCTCTCAATGCATGCACAGTAGTCATATATAAAGAGCTCTTATGTCAAGATAAAGGCAGAATATTTTGTTGTAAAATTTTATTTTATGTTTTATCTAATTTATTGAAAAGGATATTTAAATATATTTCTCCACAATTTGTAGGAAAACACCATGTAAAAAGAGACTAACTGGAATTTGTGTGTGTGTGTTCAAATCAATGCAAGAATAATCACTTTCTTGCCACAAGTAAAGTGAAATGGAAATATATTAATGGAATGCAATTAAATATATTTAGTATCCAAATATTCTCTACATGCAGATTCCAAGTCAACATTTAAAAAATTATATTCACCCTCTGAGACACATATGACTAATATGATTTCAGAGTGGTGAACCAAATTAATCACTCCAGATATTTTAAAATGAGTTTCTAAAGACATTGAAAAGCAGAGTCCTGTTTTTTCACATTCATGGCTTATAATTTTAAATAACAGAATATGGTTGGCAGAAATAAATATAACACGAAAGATGTTAGTTGAGTAGATAGTAATTTTGTGGGGGGAGAGAGAGAGAGAGAGACAGATTGAGAAAGGGAAAGGGAAGAAGGAGAAAAAGAGAAAGGTAGTAAAAGAGCAACTGGAGAAAAAGAAAGAAAGGGAGCATGAGCAAATGCATATTATAAAGGTGGTCCTCTTAAGTAAAAAGAAAACCAATAATTCAGCTACTACATATTGGATAAACTATGCCTAATTTAGAAAGATCAAATGCTCCAAATTGTCTCTTGGTTACAGAGATAGTTTAGGTTAAAGGATGAACGGTGAGGAGTCAAAAGATGCAGACTCTAGTTCATTCTCTTGTTTTAATGTATGAATTATTCTGAAATGAATAGCACCATATGCTCAGAAAACTTGATTTTCAACACAGCCCACCTCTGTGCCCTTAACGTATTTAAAAGCGACTTTTCTTATCTGCAAAGCAGTAATAATAATATATGCACAGTATTGAGGGAGAATCAAACATGAAATTATGGTGTAAATTACAATGTGTTACACAAATGTGTTAGTGGTAATACTGTCATTAAATCAAATAAATGTGTATTGGCTCATTCTCCTATTCAGATTATTCTATCTTTAAAATTCATTTGCCATTAATTGATACCCACAGCATTATATTACATTTAGCGGAGATGAGTTTAGTGGGTGGGTAAAATGATACACCTATTTGGTGTTTGATTCTACCTGACAGTAGTATATCTTGGAAGAATGTCGGCCAGCTTAGAATTTTCATTTGAATAGTCACTGAGTTTGGATGGCCATTCTTTTAGTCATGTATAAGAAAAAGACAGTATGGTTATTGCATCAGCATGAAAAAAGGTACAGAATGAAAAAAGAATACACACTTTTAAAAAGCTTTTAATTATTTCATTGGAGTTGAGTGAACCTAAAAGAAATTCTTGCTTTACCACTTAGGCACTCACATCATCTTTGAGAAAGAATCGTTTCAGTAATCTATTATGTATTCAGAAAGTGGTATTGAAGTCACTTGGGAGGGGAATTAATCCTACTTGCTGAGGTCCAGACGAAACATGGACTGAGAGTTAGAAGGCCTCTGCTATGATTTGAATTTGTTCCCCCAAAGTTCATGTGTTAAAAGCTTGGCTGCCATTGTGGCAGTGTTGAGAAGCAGGGCCTTTCGGAAGCAATTGGGTCATGAGGGTTCTGCCCTCATGCATGGACTAATGCCATTATCACTGGAGTGGGTTAATTTTTCAGGATAACTTGTGTAAACGCAAGCTTTCTCTCTCACATGCACTTTCTTGCCCTTTTGCCTTCCGCCTTCTTGTGCCTCTTCCCTCTTCTGCCTTCATGCCAGATTCCAGTGCCATGTTCTTGGACTTCTCAGACCCCAGAACCCTTAACCAAATAAACTTCTTTTCTTTACAAATTACCCTACTTGTGATATTCTGTAACAGCAACAACAAAAAAAACTAAGACAGCCTCTCTCCAGACTTGTAAGCCTCCATCCACTGGAGTCAAGGGGAGCCTCTTAGGTATAATATACGCCCTTCTCTAGTTACTATTTTTTTATTACAATAAAAGATAGGAGGCTCCTGGCCTAAACTACTCTTAAATGTTTCTTCAAGAATCATGGCTTTGCCTCTTCTCTCTAAATTGAGACTAACAGAAGTAATATCAACATGCCTTTATCCTGATTATACCAGTGACCATGAGAATCCCCAAACTCCCAGGACACCCTCATCTTCTATATTTAATGTCACTGAAGACTGTGCACTGTCCCAATTCTCTCTCTGTCCCTTAGCCATCTCCAACCTCTGAAAGATTTCCACTGAGTCCTTTGGAATACACATTACATTACCCAGGGAAAAGTAAAACCTTCCTGTATATTAAACCTTTTTCTGATTGCTCCCTTCACCTCTGGCTCTAACATGAATTCAAGTCTTCCTTGAGGATACTGCTTTCTCACAGTCCTTTCTTCATACCACGAGCATAAATCTGGTTTGAGCATCCTCCTCCTCTAAATTGTTTTTTTCTAGACCATTCTTGCTCCCGCTTCCCTAAGACTCCTTAACTTTGAATTTCATGTATCAGGTTATGGTGTCTATTACCTTCTTTGTTGCAATAATATACCTACCACTGGGTTATAAACTCCCCTTTCCAATCCAACTGCATCCTGTATCTTGAAAGCTTTTCCTTCTGATTTTCTGTCATTTTGAAATTTTATCTTTGTGATTGGGATGTCCAAATGGCTGACACTTCCAAAACCTGGCTTCTCAGTTCCCTGAACTTCACATTTATCTCACCTAACATTTCCTTCCTTCGATTGTTTCCTAGACATGTCAGAATTAACATCTATGATATTATCAGAAATCTCAATCTCAAGCATCCCTCTGACAACCACTTTTGTCCTTTTAACTCACTGTATTTAAGAAATCCAATAATTGTTCTCCTCAGCCCCTTCATCTGATTCTATCACATCTTCATTTTGTTTTATTCTCTTCCCATCCTAATTGCTCTCCTTCCCAGTTTATAGACAATTATTATATTTACTTCCTTTAATCTACCCTTAAGGTAAATAAAAGGAAGTGCCCCTTAATTTTGTCTGACAATTATTATATCTTCTCCATCCCCTCTCCCATTCCCTATTTACACCTCTCTTCTCAAAATCTAACACTGCCCATCTCTTTTCATTTCACACTTTCAGCTGATGACCATTTTTCCAATTATATGAGAAAACTCAAAGTCAGAAGAGTTGTTTCATAATCTCCAGCCACCATTTCTACCTACCTACTAGCAATAGTGGCCATATTTGCTGTCTAACCTTCCTTTACAATAGATGAATCCTTCATCTTATTTAAGGCTAATGGCTCAACTTGTTTTAGAAATCCTTCCTTATTTTCTCTACATAAACAGCTTTGTTTCAAGCTTAAGAGAATTTCATAGTGTCAGGCACCCATAAAGGATTCTTTTTCTCTCCTTAAATAGTAGTCTCTTGGTTTTCACTTCCCTTTATTTATTTATTTATTTATAACTCCTTTATTTATCCATCTATACAGTATTTATTAAACAAAATTTCAGGAATGTTGTTTTATTAAATTACTTATTAACAGTAAAGTTCTGAAAACATTTCTATATGAACCAGCTTCAATTCCTTTGTTTCCAATTTTATTTATTTATTTATTTTATTGGTTCATCTATGTTGTTGTGTGTCTTAGTCCATTTATGTTGCTATACCAAAATACCATGGACTGAATAGCTTATGAACAACAGAATTTTGTTCCTCACAGTTGTGGAGGTTGGAAAGTACAAGAACAAGGAAATTTGGTATCTGGTGAAGGCCTGTTTCCTGGCTCATAGATGGCACCTTCTCGCTATGGCTTCACATGGTAGAAGTGCAAGGCAGTTTTCTGGGGTCTCTTCTTAATGACACCAATCTCATTCATGAAAACTCTATCCCATTACCTTATTACCTCCGAAAGACCCACCTCCTAATACTATCACATTGGTAATTATGTTTCTACATATGAATTTGGGGGTGGTCACAACATTTAGAACGTAGTGTGTAAATAATTCATTCCTGTTGCTGAATAGCAGTTCATTGTGTAAATGTTCCACAACTTGTTGATCCTTCTGGAATGAACATTTGCATTGTCTCTAGATTCACCTACTATAAACCTACATGTTCCTATAAACTTTTCTGTATAAGTCTTCATATGGACATAAGTTTTCAAATATCTTGGGTTAATGAGTGAAATGGTTGGTTTATGTGGTCAATTCATATCTGGCCTTTAAAGAAAACACTGAATGGTTCTCCAAAGTGGTTATACTACTTTATATTCCCACCAATAACTTTTGAGAGATCCAGCTGCTACTCATCCTCACAAATCCTTGGTCTGATCAGTATTTATCATTTTAGATATTCTACATAGGTGTGGAGTGGGATCTCTTTGGGGTTAATATACATTTCCATAATGACTAACGATGCTAACCCTTGTTCATGTGCTAATTTACCAGCCACATATCTTCTTTGGTGAAATGCTTGTTCAAATATCGTGCCTACTTTTAAATTAAGTTGTGTGTGATTTTTTTTATTTTTGAATCTTGAGAAATCTTCACATATTCTAAATACAAATCTTGTATTAGATATATTATTGGACACATTTTCCCAGTCTTTAGGTGGTCTTCTTTTTCTCTCCATAGTGGCTTTTGAAGAGCAGGTGTTCTTAATTTTCATGAAAACCAGTTTATCAGTTTTTACTTTCATCGATTATACTTTTAGGGTTGTATCTAAAAATGTTTTTGCCTAATCCAGGATGGTAAAGATTTTCTCCTAGAAGTTTCATAGATTTAGATTTTATATTTAGGTTTGTATTTGGTTCTGGTGGTGTCAGATATATATCCAAGTTCATTTTTTGTCCATAGAATTATAATTGTTTTAATTGTTTTGTAGAATTCAAGAGTAAAGGCATCTAGGTCTGGAGATGTCTCTGTAGGAAAATTTTTAACCATAAATTTAATGTTATTATAGGGATATTAGGATTATATATTTCTTTTAAAGTGAGCTTTGGTAGCTTATATCCAAATTTGTTTATCTAAGTTGTCAAATTTATTAGCATAAAGTTGTTTATGATAGAATCTGTAGTTATGTCACTGCTCTCATGAAAATTTATGTCTAATTATTTTCTGTTTTTTTATTAATCTGGCTACAGGTTCGTTTCATATATCTTCATGAAGAACCACCTTTTAGCTTATTCATTATGTACATTTTTCTTTCTTTTACTTTTAATTTCACTGATTTCCACTTTAATCTTTCATATTTCTCTTCTTCTTTTCTATCTTTTCTTTCTCTTTATATTTGAAGACTAGGGCTTCTTTTCCTCTTATTTTTTGAATTCCTTAGCTGGAAGCTGAGGTCATGGATTTTCAATCTTTTTTCTTTTGTAATATAAGCATTTATGGCTGTAAATTTCCTCCTAAGTTTTGCTTCAGTTTTATCCAACAAATTTTGATATGCTGTGTTTTCATTTTCCTTTTATTCAAAATGAGCTCTAATTTCCTTTTTGGATTCTATTTCATCGTTTGGGTTGAGTGTGTTGTTTAATTTCCAAATATTTGGGAAATTTCCAGAAAGCTTTCTGTTACTGGTTTCTAATTTAATTCCATGGTAGTCAGAGAAAACACTTTATATGATTGAAACCTTTTAAATTTACTGACACTTGTTTTATGACCTAAAATATGGTCTTTCTTGGCATGTGTTCTATGTACACTTGAAACATTATGTATTCTGCTGTTGTATGGAATTGTCTATGAGTGTCATTAGGTCAAGTTGGTTTTTGGTTGATAATTGGTATTTGTGCTCCATTTGTCTCAATTTTTCTTTGTTTTCTACTTCTTTTTCTGCTTTCCTTTGGTTAAAATGACAGTTTTTATATTATCACTTTATCTCCTTTATTGGCTTATTTGTGTTAACTTTTTGCTATGTTATTTTAATGGGTATATGTCAGAAATCTTTAACTGATCACATTCTACCTTTGTGCAATTTACTGTCTCTTTACTTATAATGTAAACTTCTCTTTTTACTGGTGTGAAATCTGCTTACCTTTGTTTCTCTGAATGTAATGCATCCGTTTTTCTCTGGCTGCTTTTATGATTTTCTGTTTGTCATTGATTTCAAGCAATTTGATGATGATGTGCCTTGGTGAGCTTTTCGTCATGTTTGGCAGACTTGAGCTTTGGTCCATTGAGCTTCTTGCACCTATGATTTAACATGTATATCAAATCTGGAAATTTTTCTTCAAATAATTTTTCTCCTCTCATCTCTCTTTCTAGGATTTCAATTACATGTATATTTGTCCATCTGAAGCTGTTCCTGAGTTCAGTGATGCTATGGCTTCTTTTATTCACCTTCTCTCTGTGCCTCATTTTGTAAAGTTTCTGCTGCTATTTCTTCAATTTTACTAATCATTTTTATCTGCAGTTAATCCCAAACAGTGTATTTTTCATCCAGACCTGGCCATTTTCACTTTTAGAAATTCTATTTGAGTCTTCTAAAAATATTTTTCATGTCTCTTACTAATATGTTCAATCCAATCTTCTTTTCTGTTTTCTGGAGTATGTAAAATATTGCTATAATAAATGTCTAAATATCCTTTCCTTATCTACTAATTATGTTTCATTTCCGGATAGTTTGATTGATCATTCTCTTCACTATGATTTATATTTTTCTGCTTCTTTGCCTGCCTTGTGGCTTTTGATTAGACGTCCGATATAAAATTTACCTTGTTGGGTGCTGGGTATTTTTGTATTCTTATGTACAAATCTTCCTGGTTTTCACCCTGAGACTCAGTCACATTACTTGCAAAGACTTTTATCCCCTTGAGTTTTGTTAGATAGGACTAGAGAAGTATTTTGTCCAGGACTTATTTTGTTCCACTATGTATGCAAACAGTGATGCTCCTTAAATTATAAGAGTTCCCACTTTTTCTAGTGATAACAGGAATTATTCTCAACCTTTTATTCCCTGGGTGCTAGTTTCCCTAATTCTTTAAGGGTTCTCTGGCCTTAAGTAGTGTTCTTACGTACATGTGCTGATCAGTACTCAACTGAACACTCTGGATAGTTAAAGGATTCCAGAGTTCTGCACTGTGAGGGTTTCTCATCTTTGGTACTGTTTCCTGTTTATTCACTTTAGTTTCCAGCCTGTTCTCCTAAACTCAGAGAGAAAGCAGCTTCTGCCAGGGTTTCCATTGTTAGTAACACCTTGTAAATTTCTTCAGACAGTAATATGGCAAAACAAACCTTGTTTATTTCTTGTTCCCTGTCCTTTATTGCCTTCTGTCAAATGTCTTGAGAGGCATTTTTTTCATGCATTTTGTCAAGTTTTTAATTGTTTAAATTTGAGGTCAACCCATTCCTTGTTACTCTGTCTTGACTGGAAGCAGAAGTACCTCTCTTCATATATCTTTTAAACCTATTTCAATTAGGTTTTTGTCCCCACCACGTAACTAAAACATATCAAGGTTACCAGTGACTTCCATATTAATGCATCTAATGGTCATTTTTTTCAGACTTAACATCTGTATTAAATATTTAGAAGATATCTCAAACCTAATGTATTTGGAATTGATCTCTAATTTTTTTTCTCTTCCACTTTTATTCTACCCAAAGATTTTCATCACACATACAGTCATATGCCACATAATGACACTTTGGTTATTGATGAAATGCTATAGGACAGTGGGTCTGTAAGATTATATGGAGCAGGAAAATTCATATTGCCTAATGACATTATAGACTTTGGACTGTGGACTTTTAAGTTAATGCTGAAATGAGTTAGGACTTTAGGGGACTGTTGGGAAGGCATGATTGGTTTTGAAATATAAGGACATGAGATTTGGGAAGGATCAGGGGCAGAATGATATAGTTTGGCTGCATCCCTATTTAGGTCTCATCTTGGATTATAGCTCCCATAATTCCCACAGTGGGAGGTAATCAAATCATGGAGGTGAGTCTTTCCCATGCTGTTCTCATGATAGTGAATAAGTCTCATGAGCTTTGATGGTTTTATAAAGTGGACTTCCCCTGCACATGCTCTCTTGCCTGCCGCCATGTAGGATGTGCCTTTGCTTTGCCTTCCACCATGGTTGTGAGACTTCACCAGCCACGTGGAACTGTGAGTTCATTAAACCTCTTTTTCTTTATAAATTACCCAGTGACAAAGCATTCCTCATGTGTTTTTGGTAATGCTGGTATAAACAAATCCACTGTACTGCCAGTCATAAAAAACTATAGCAGTACAGTTATGTACAGTACATAATACTTGATAATGGTAACAACTATGTTACTAGTTTATGTATATATTTTATATTTTATCATTATAGTGTACTCTCACATAAAGAAAAAGTTACCTGTAAAACAACCTCAGGCCAGTCCTTCTGAAGATATTCCAGAAGAAGGCATTGATATGATATGAGATGACAACTCCATGTGTGTTATGCCTGAAGAACTTCCGTGGGACAAAACGTGGAGGTAGAAGACTGTGATAGTGAGGATCCTGACCCTGTGTAGGCCTAGGATAATATGTGTGCTTGTGTCTTAAAAATAATTGTACAGTTGTACTATGTGTTTGTGTTTTGAGTTAAGTATTATTACAGGAGTCAAAAGTTAATAAATTTCAAAAGTTTATAAAGTAAAAAAGTTAAATCAGGCTAAGATTAATTTATTATTAAAGAAAGAAAAAGTAATACATTTAGGATAGCGTAACTGCAGTGTTTATAAAGTGTATAGGAGTACACAGTAATGTCTTAGGACATCACATTTTTCTCTCCACTTATCCATCGGCTCACCTAGAGCAATTTCCATTCCTGCCACATCCATTCATGGTAAGTGTCCCATACAGGTGTGCCTTTTAAAATCTTTTATATTATTTTTTACTGTAACTCTTCTACACAGTAACATGCTGTATAGGTTTGTAGACTGGAAGCAGTAGGCTGTATCATATAACCTAGGTATATAATAGGTCATACTATCTAGATTTGGGTAAGTACACTCTATGATATAAGGTAAGTAATAAATTTTTTTTTCATTGTACACCTAAGTTTTATTCATAAATTTTTACTTTCTATTGAGTTATGTACCTTTTTACTGACTGTCTCTCATCACTAGACGTTATTATCATTATGAAGATCAAATTTTTGGTTTGGTTTTTGTTTACTAATATAGTAATATGCACTTAAGATTTCTCCTATGTCTTTTCATGGCTTACAGCTTTCCACTTATTTTAGCTCTCAATAATATTCCACTATCTAGATGTAACAGTTTATTTATTAATAGATAGAAGGAGATTGTGATTTCTTCCAACTTTTGGCAATCATAAATAAAGCTGTAAATATTTCTGTGCCGGTTTTTGTGTGTACACAGCTGTTTTACTTATTTGGGTAAATGCGAAGGAACATGATTGCTGGATCACATGTTACGAGTATGTTTAGTTTTGTAAAAAACTGCCAAACTGTCTCTCAACTGTTATCACTTTGCATTTCCACCAGCAATAAATAAGCATTTTGGTTGCTCCACATTCTCATCGGGATTGGCATAGTCTGTGATTTGGATTTTCATCCATCATTGTAACCAAAGCGTAGAGTATGCATATATGTTTTTAATTGGTCAATTATTTCTTTTTCTTTATGATCCTAGTTATTTATCACCTTTTATACTTATAAACAGATCAGTAATACTAAGTATTTAGAATATTTTTTTTTTTGGCAGAAAAAACCTGAAATTTTTCTTCCACACTCTAGTTTATCTGGTCAACCACCGAACAGCATTTTCATATTTTACATTTACTTATACATTCCAGGATAACACCATCAGTGTCAGAACAGATTGATTTCTATGGGATGTCAAAATTAATGTTTTCAATGTTTTTTATTCTACCTGGAGTTTTTCCTTGTGGTTTGTAAAATCCAGGACATATTGAAGCCTTTTACTTTCAATGACCTGGGTCTTTAAATGGTCCCGCACAGCAAAAGGAAGACTAGGGTATCTACATAGCCAGGCTCAGCCAGCCTTTGGTCCACCAGTGTCAGTATCAAAGATGCTGTCACTTTTTCCTAATGCAGATTTAAATTTGGACCTCTTGTTTGTCATCTGAAAAGTGATGGATGCATTCCTACATGCATTGCAATTTCTTTAGATACTTTTTGTGATATTTTATAACATTTACTATAGTTTTCTTTATATTCAAGGCTGTGTTGAAGACATCAGTCATATCAGATGATTTCTAGGAAGTGACTTACAGCTTCATGGGATTTTGCATCTTCTTTTTTTTTTTTTTTTCCTGCTTCCTCCTCACCAAGTAAACACATACTTTTTTATTTTTTTAAGGAAAGAAAAGTCTTAAAAATATATGGCACTAGAGTGTAAAACTATAGAGCTACATCCAGTGTCAATTCCCCGCAGCTTGCAGCCTGTGGCGCACCGCGTCCCTCAGATGTAGAGCTGATAGGAAGCCAGGGTGTCCACGAATGGCCGCACCACGTTGTCCGTGGAGAAGTAAAAGATGAGCCCGAACGTGATGGAGCTGGGGAGGGCGGGCAGCGTCTTCTTGAACACAGCAAGCAGCAGGAAGGTCAGACACAAGCCAATGAGGATGGCAAAGAAGCAGGCAAGCATGGTGTTCCAGTCCCCGCTTCCCATGGCCTGCCTTGCCCACTGGCACGCCGTAGAAGATGAAGTGACCGAGGCCGAGCTTCATGCCCCTTTCTTCCTCTTCCTCCAGCTCCTCCCCTGGGTAGCCAGTCAGGGGAGTCTCCAAGACTTCAGGGTATGAAGGCTCCCCAAAACTGTCATAGGAGCCTACTTCCATTTCCTAGTTGTAGGGGAGCTGGAGGGCACCCTGAGAGAAGGGCTCCAGCTTCTCCATGCCCACCGTCCACACCATGGTGGATAAGTACATCAGGGCAGGGAATATGGACTCGTTTCTCTCCGGGGCAGTTTCTGCAAGCATTCGCAGAGGCCCTTTGGGACACAGCACGGCTATGAGATCGTACACAGAGATGGCGCCCAGGATGACCCCCGCGGATCCCCCTGGGAGGTACTTGATGACCACCAAGCCATAAGGGCGCGATCACGACGAGGTGGGCCTGCCGCAGCACCAGGCGCCTGCCAGTGGATGCCCACCATGCCCACCGCCCCGAACTTCCCGACGGTCAGCAAGAGGGGGGTCCACGGCCGCGCCGCAGATCGTGAGCACTTCCCCAGGGTAGATTCAGGTGAAGAGAGACAGCAGCATCGGGGAGGACAGGATCCGCCAGCCACGGATGAGCTTGCAGCAGCGGTCCTTGCAGAGCACCACCAGGGAGACGGTCCCAGCCGTGCTGGCGCTGATCAGGGCGAGCGCTTTGAGCCCGGAGTCGAGGGGGCGCTGGCCCCCCGAGGGCGTGTCCTCAGTGAGCGGCGGATGTATGAGCCGAGCGTTCTTCTCCGCGCGGAAACGCAAGGACTGGATGGCAGCCACCATGACCACGCGCAGTGAGGGCACGAACGGCGGGATCGCGCGCTTTGCCCCCGTTGGAGGATCAGCTGCACCTCCTGGGAACGCCGCTCCCCGCAGGGTCAGGGTCGCCCTCACCGGGCCCCTGGTCGTCCTGGCCTCTGCGCTGCGCAGCGTTCTCTCCGTTCCCCTGGCCCTGCAGGCTCTGCCGGCCCGAACGGGGCGAGGGGCTCCAGGGCGGCCCCAGGGACGGCCGCGGGTCACACACGCTCCCTGTCGGAAGCCGTGAGTGTGGGCAGAGCCCTGCCTCCGGGAGCACCAGACCCGTGACCGCGGAAAGCTTTGGATCCGGACACCCGGGCCCTCCCGCGCAGCAGGCTAAACGGACGGCGGCCCTGGCTTCCAAAGAGGGCGGCGCTGGGTCTCAGCACATCGCTTCCTGTGGTCACGCAACTCCCTCAGTCTGTGCATCCGTAAAATTAGGGGTGGACACCTGCTTCTGTCTGAGGGTCCCCCGGCTCCAAAAGCTTGCTTCTGGCTGTCTCCCCACAGCTGCAAATGCCTGCTCCACCGCGCGATCCGGGCGGAGTTCGCGCCCCTGGTGCGGCGCGAAGCTGGACCCCACACCGGCCCAGGCCCCTTCCTGCGTCCACCCAGGGGATTCTGCATTTTCTTAGTGCCAGGCTTAGAATCTTTTCATAAAAAAAAAATTTCTATTGTGATACCAGCATGACAGTTCCATGTATTGGAAAGGACATAGATTTTACAGTCAAATTCATCTCGGTTCAATTCCACGTTGGGTACTTACTGGCTAAGTGATCTTTTAAGTTACTTAAAACTTATAATTCTGATTTTCCTTATCTAGAAAATACGTTGTTAATATTTAATTGGTGTATAAGTGTAAACAATTAACCCAATATAAACAAATACTTAACATTTTGAAGCATTCAACAAGCGATAGCTACATTTTATTAAACGATTTATAAATTTAAAATGATTAACTTTAGATTGCTAGAGTTTAGTGAGTTTAGTGGGTAATGACTGAATAGGCATATTGGTAAAGTCCTTGCTTTTTTTTAGTGTGCTTATGTTTAAACAAAGTTATACAAATTACCAGGAAACATAATGTAATTCAAAAAAAAGGTGAAGCTGAATCATTAAATATAAGTGCAATTAAAAATAAAAGTAACTATAAATCAAATATATCAACTGACACATTTAGTAGGTCACAGCAATCACAAAATGGCTGAATTCTGGTATTAGAAAGAAATGAGGAAGAAAATAAACATGTATACAATCAAAATGGAAATACAATACTAAAGACAGTAAAAAAAATCCTGCAAAAATATTAAAATAATGTTAAGGTAACACTAGCAACTTTTAAATAAGCATAAGAAAAGGCAATTTTAGTATTCTTAAGATGGAAGTTAAAAAGTAGAGTGTGGCAGTAAATAAATGATCAAACGCATGAATCTGGGTTTTTTGTTTTTTTCTTTTTTAAACAGCACACATTGGATTAAATTGTATATAATCTATTGAATTGGTTTCTTTTCTTTTCTTTTTTTTCCCCCAGAGGCAGGGCCTTACACTGTGGCTCAGGCTGGAGTGCAGTGGTGCCTCAGCCTCCTGAGGAGCTGGGGCTGCAGGCATGCTCCACCTCACCTGGCTAATTTTTTTTGTTTTGTTTTTAGTAGAGACGAGATCTCCTTATGTCTCCCAGGTGAGTCTCCAACTCTTGGTCTCAGGTCATCCTCTGGTCTTGGCCTCTGTAGTGCTGTGATTACAAGTGCTGGCCACGCTGTCAGGCCTATGTCTCAGTTTCTTTATACATAAAATGGAAATAATAATATCTATTGCACAGATGCATAAAATATATCTAACTATCTTAGCATAGTATCTAACATTTTAATCATGCAAAATCATTTAATGGTAGTATTCTTATTTCTAGTTTCTGAGACTGAACTAATGTAGACTACCTTACATTAGCATAACAATGATTAATACTGTTCTTGATACCATGTGCTTCTAAAACAGCTGAAAATACTAGAATTGAAGGGTGTGAAGATTTCAGGAAATTGGGTTTTTAAATAAGTTTCATGCAAGGTGAAACCCTAGTTTGAAAAATCGGCAGAATGCCTTTAGGCTAATTCGACTTTCTAGCATTTATTCCCAAGACTAAATAAAGGCAGACAAATCATCACAAAAGTAACATGCCTAATGGCCATAGCCCACGCCCCAGTCAATCACATGCAGTAACCAGTAGCCACTCATTCCCTTCGTTAGATGGTAAGCAGAAGACAATGGGCATTTTGGGTGATAATGAGAGGAAAGCTTGAAAAATACAGGAGCCCGGCTGGGTGCTGTGGCTCACATCTGTAATCCCAGCACTTTGGGAGCCTGAGGCAGGAGGACCACTTGCGGCCAGGAGTTTGAGACCAGCCTGCAGCCTGGCCAACATGTCTCTACTAAAATGTCCAAAAAATAGCTGTATGTGGTGGCTCATGCCTTTGTAATCCCAGCTGTCCTGGAGGCTGAGGCGTGAGAATCACTTGAGCCTGGGAGGTGGAAGCTGCAGAGAGGTGAGATAGTGCCATTGCTTGCTATCCTGGGTGACAGAGTGAGACCTTGTTTCAAAACAAAAACAAAAACAACAAATACACATACACCTATGTGTGTGTGTGTATACACACATATATATATATAAATATATATATATACACACATATATATATAAATATGTGTTTATCTATATTTACAGGTATATATATAGGAGCCAGTTGATAGAAGGCCTTGGTCTTGATAAATGTATGTAGAAAGATTTCATTTCCTAACCAGATGTATGTTGCATCTGGAAGTAGTTACCTCTCTCCAAGAGAGGTTCATGTTTAAAATGCCATCATGTAACATTAGGAAAGAAACTTTTTTCAGTATGAATTTAGTGATACAAATTGATTACAGTATTCTTTCAGAATAAGCTCATCATTTTAGACACCCTTATAAGACCCTAATGTATTGAACTTTCTTTGATTTCACGTTTATTTGAATCACCATACACAAAAATTTAAAAACTGAATAGCAATATCCACAAAGCTTTTAGAGTTTATCTATCTGAGAAATTTCAAACAGTACTGTCATTTCAGGCCACACTACTACTGTATCAGAATTTTTAATTCTTTAAAAAAAAATGGATCTGCAAATGGAAAATTAGGACTATAACAACAAATTTAAAGCTTTAGGTTCAATCAGTGATATTTAAATAACAAGAATATTCAAGAATTAAATCTTTCTTACATCACATATGCAACAGCAGAAATAAAAAAGTTTTCACCTTGAAAATGTAGAACACATTATTGTGAGACTACAGTTATGTTTGAAAAGTTGTCAGATATTCATCAGCTTCTCAAAATTTAGAACACTTAGATATTTGTATAATCATAATTTTAATTTCCAGGCAGATGCTTAATGGGTGATTATTTTTAAAAGATGATGACCTCAACAGCCAAGGAATAGGTTCATGGGATAGAAAGTTTGGCGAACAGCACACATCTGTTGGTTATATATTCTGGAGACATTACATTTGTCCTTAGTCTTCATCTGTCAGACTCAAATTTATTGCAAGTAGGATTCTAGCAGAAGGCAGGTGCTGTTTTTATATCCGTATGTAATATTTTATGTCTTTGGGGAATAAAATAATATAATATGGCATCTCATTGAAATGTATGTGGTGTATGTTCCTGAGAGCCTTATAGTTCCTTGGACCTGTTGCATGAGGTACCTTAGGGAATTTCAGGGAACATACCTGAATACTTGCTTTTATTTTTATTTTTAAAAAAGCTTCGGTAGCTTTGGTTTTGACCATCTTTTTGGCTAAACTAAATTATTTTCTTACCTATGTAACAGATTTTGAAGACTACATTTTAAGCAGATCTTTAGTTTAAATGAATCACTGCTCTGTACACAGCACATGGCACTGCTATTATTCATAAACTCTTTGAGGGCAGAGGTCTAGGCCTAGCATTTAGTACCGTTTATGGCAGTTAGTCATTTACATAATGATTAAATAGCTTTATGGACCAAATCAATGGAGTTTGCAAATTCAATGTTAATTGTTACTACATCGTCTATATTCAGAACACATTAAAATATACAGTGTCTACATAACATGGGTAAATGCTTGGAAGTGTAACTTGTTTTCTGTACTTTAGCTGATTTTTATTGAGAGTTATAGCAGAATGTTTTTAAATTCCAAAAATTCATTAGCAATTCCTCTTCATGTTTGTGATTTGAATTGTGACTTTGGCAAAGGTTACAAGGAGATCTGTTATGGTATTTCTCCTACATTTTATAAAAAAGTAGAAAACAACTTCCTTGTTAGTCCCTTTATTGCAAGTGTGCTACAATTAACCTATAATGTACAATTGTCCTTAACTGGTAGTTCTTTAATTTATAAAATTCTTCATTTTCTAATGAGTAGGACTCTTTTTAGAATTTTATCCTTTACCCATCCACAATTATAAATGATCATACATTTTATAGAATTATACTTTGTTTACATTCTGACCTAAAAAAACTGAAATCTGTTTTTCACTGCCATTAGCAAACACAGAGATATTTTTAAAAGAAATTAGACAAGTTCATCCTTTTCAATACTACTTTTACCTATTTTGTATTAATTTTTCGTTATTCTTTCTTCATTTAATCTTACTGCATCAATCATATTCTATGTAGTCTACATTTATAGTAAAATATCAGAAATAATCTCAAATTCAGGGTAGTTTGATCAATTAAGTTTGTTAACATTTTCTAGGTTTACATTTTTAAATCTTGGCTAACAAACCAGAATGCTGAACTTTTTACATGCTGTTTACTTGACAACAAATAAATACGTGGAAAAGTTCTTATACGTGGAAGAGTGCTTAAATCTGATTATGTCATGAGTCTCTGTGAGCTTTAAAATTTCCATAGTTCTCTCATTTGTGTCATTTCTTTGCCATATTCTAAATAGAAAATTTTAATATAACCAAATAAAATATTTAGTTATGGGGAAAGCATTTTAGCCATTGAAGGACCGTAAGGCTGTGTGCTAACAAAAAAGCAAGAGACAAACAGAAAATCTTCTTATAAATCACTGGAGCAAAAAAATGATTTTCATAGTCCATTCTGGGTTATAAGACTGGATAAGAGATTTTCAAGCTAGCATACTGCTCTAGACTGAACGTTTCTGTTTCTCCCAAAGTTTATGTGTTAATACTCTCATCCCCAATATAACTATAGGGGCCTTTAGGAGATGATTAGGCCTTGGGTGGAACCCTCGAAAACGGGATTAGTGGCCTTATAAAAAGAAACACAAGACAGCTTGTTTTCTCCCTCTCTGCTTTCTGCCATGTGAGAAGGCAACCATCTGCAAAGCAGGAAACAAGTCCTCACCAGACACCTCCAGATCTTCTGGGACCTTGGTCTTGGAATTCCCAGCCTCCAGAACTGTGAGAAATAAATGTTTGTTGTTTAAGTGTCAGCGTATTTTTTACAGCAGCAAAAATTGACTAAGACAGTTATCATCTAAAGAATCCCCCTTCCATTTTTTATCTCTCTACCTGAGTTTAAAGAGACCCGTGTCCGTGATTAAGGCATCTGACTGAAAGAGAATTTCAATGAAAGAGCAATAGACTGACATTTGTTTTCACTTGGTTCTATTCCTAATAAACAGAGTGACTGACCTTCACTTTTTTTTTCTTCAAGAATGATGTTATCAAGTGCCAGATGGAACAAGGAAAGACGTTGCCTACAACAGAGTTTTTTAAAAGGCAGAAAAGAAAAGTGATCACGTGTGTTCCAATTCTGCCCCATCCAAGATGTGAGAATACTGTCAGATAAGCGTGGGTTGTGTGAAGCTTGAGGGCTTGGGCTCCTTCTCACTTTTAAGGACTCAAAACGTATGATCTCAGAGCCAGCCCCTGTGTCAGCTTCAGGTATGAGGTAACCACCTTGTTGATAACAGCAGGAGACTCTGAGGCTTAGTAGTGCCTCTTTTCACTTCTCAGGTCATAGACAAAAAATCGTAGATATTTTGGCAAATAAAAAAAGTAAGTGTGCAATGGTGGTATGAAATGGCTCTGTGCCTGCAACAGACCACGTGAACTGGGAAAGATAAGTCACAGCCAGATTCCAGGGCCTTGTAGCACCAGCAACAGCTGGCATCTAGGAAAGCCAGCCGGCTTAAATTGTCAAGAACATAACCAGGTCAGAATTACAGGATGAATAAAGTTCCTCTACTTCCTACTTCCGTCTTCCATTTAGAGGATACAAGCCGAGGGCAGAGTGAGGATATATAAAAAAGAGACTGAGCAGCTGAATATTTATTTTCTATATCACACTAAACAATGCCTTTAGAAGTTTTTCAGTTATAAGACTGAGCCACATTTAAAACAGAAGATTAAAAGTTTTATTTTGTTTTTACCTTCTCTAGTAAATCATGGCAAAAACTTCTGAAGATGATCAAATCAGCTACATATAATTAAAACAATAGTTTTCTGAATCTCTGAATTGTTTGAAGTTTATGCCAGTGCTTTGCATTAAAATGCAAGTTTCTATTGAAAAACACAATCTTGCAATTTAGTCATATTTGTCACAAATGCTATCTGCATATAAAGTCTCAGATGCTCCTTTTCAGAAGACAGGTTTTCTTGATGGAGCTAGGCCCTAGACTTTTAACCAGTTCTCATCCTAAGCAAGCATTAAATATACGTTTCTTATCTACAAGGTTTTCATAGAAGCCATATTGCTTGTCTATTTACATGCACAACTTCTCTCAGTGCTGATTTTTTTTAGATGCAACTGCCCACTTACACTCACTGAGAACTCAGAGGTTGAGAGTAAATCCTTCTCTAGATGAGTACTGTAAGTAAGTTTTCAGCTATATACCAACTAGCTTCACAACGATATTGCTTTTCTGAACACTATGCAGGGACCTATCTTCCCCCGTGTAACACACGCACACACACACACACACACACACACACGTACACACACACGTGCACAGTCTATTCCTAAATTTGTATAAATTATTATAAAACATAATTATATTTTAGAAGTAAACCATCTAAACATTAGAAGAAAAATATCATGTAATTTGAAAAATACTATAAAGATTAATTTAGAAAAAAATTGGATTTACACTAAACCATTATGAAAGCAATTTTATTAATTGAAAAGTGTGCTTTTCTGTATATAGACTTTTTTCACGTTTTTTATAAAGGAAAAATTCAGGGTTAGTTCGAAAATCCATTTGAAATGCGGTTTTAATAGCTTTCTTGTTTTCTGCTGTGACATATCACATGCTCACCATGGGCATTTCCTAACTCAGCCTTGGAATCACGCAATTTTTTAAAGATTATGATTCTTATTAGAAAAAATATTGCCTAGATGGTCTTTTCAGTGGTCTGAGCTACAAGATATGCATATTTTGAGAGAAAATATATTATTAGTTTTTAGTAATACTTATAATTCAAATTAAGGGCCAGATAGATGTTATTAAACTCATCCATCTTACAATTATATTCTCCCTTTTCTAGTTTTCAGTAACAGTGACACAATTATTCATTCAGTTTATCCCACAGCGCGTGCACACACACACACACACACACACACACACACACACACAGAGTAGACTTAAAATAAAACGAACATCACCACCAGAAAAAACAAACTACAGAGAACAGTTTAATATTTTTTGAAGTTTTTTCTTTTTAGGGCAAATCTACAGTCAGATCCCTGTGTTTTAAAATCATTGCATAACTATGCCACTAACTTGATATGCAATTTGATTCATTTCACTTTGATTTTAATATTTATGAACAGCTTTTTTAAAATACAATTTTTGTGTGTTTAAGGTTCCAAGCCAAATTGACATACCTAGTATATGCAGAGAATTCCAACCTCTATATTTTTCCTTTCTTGTTTCTCCACATGTACCATACTACTCCCCAACAACTGCAGGTAACTTTTTATTTTGATGGGATTTGTCCCATCTATTTCTGAAAAATATATATTTGGGGACCATTTCAATTTACAAAATATTTAGGAACTGCCTACCCTCACCCGGAGAACTCCATTCACAGTGCGTCCGTGACCCTGAGGTTAGCACAATGCTCTCAATCCCAGGTCATGCAGTGCACAGTCATGCCCAGGTCCTCAGCTTCACTCGTGTCTGATGACCTTGGTGCTTTTTAAGATATGCTCCAGTCCTTCTGTAGGCTATCACTCAATATATACTTTCCTGATGTTTCCCTCTGCATAGCCTCAGGTTAGCCATTTTGGGCAAAAAGAGCATAGAATTTAATGCTGTATTCTCACTGTATCAGGTAGCAAAGAATATGAATTTAATTGCAAAGAGATTGTCAAGTTTCTGCAACAAAAATACCTTAGTTTATTTGTTATTTGTCTTTATTGTTACTCATAATTTGTGGGAAGATAGCTTGTGATTATGGAAATATTTCATTGTATGATTTTTTAAAATTTCATTGAATTTGTTTCATGGAATTCATTTATTTAAATGATTTTATTGAAGATTTTGAAATAATTATTTCTGTGGTGGTTACCAGATAGAGGCTATGTAATTCCATTATTCTTTCTGCATATATCTTTGACATTCTGCTATAAAGATGGGCTTTTCCTACCCCTTTCTTTCTTATTTGCTATTTGTTTCATCTGTATGAACATATGCAATTCTACTGTATTCATTAAGTTATAATACATCTCTGTTCATTTACCAATTTTAACCATGCAGCAAGATGAAGTTTGGTAAGTTTGTTATACATTCTGATGACCTACTTCTTCAGACGTGGCTGGGAGCCCCGTCGCACTGACTTCTATATTGTTTTGATATGTTCCATTGCCCTTTGAGCCCTTCTTTAATTTCTGGTACAATAAGATGTTCTAGGGTCATCTAACGCTTTTGCCACCTCAACTTGGATCAGTCATTTCTTCCAGAAGCCCTTGTTCTTTTTAATAGATGGTGAAATTTGGATTCCAAGACTTGGGTATTTAGTAATCAAGTTGTCCTCATTGATGCCAGTGTGTTCAGCATTGATGTATCAGTAGAGAGAGCTAGAAAATCTGTATGTGTATATGGGAATGTGTGTGGATACATACACACATGTCGTGTATGAAATATATATGTATATATACATTTGCATCTATATTTATTTCTACAAGTATTTTTACACATTTCTAACCAGAGGTCACAACAAGGTGTACAATTTCTAGTCAGTTCACGAGGTTCATGCCAGCCTTTCCTTTTCCATATTCTCTGTCATTGAGAAATGTGGCTTTCATTATTCTCAATTTATTTACTTATTTGCTCTGCTACTTGTAGGTAGTTGATGTCCCACTTCACCAGAGTACCACTGGTTTCTCCGAAATCTAACCGTACCAATTGACACCCTGTTATCTCGGCCATAATCATGATATTCACTATATTAATTCTCTTTGGATGGGCCTGGCCCACATTTACTATCCCATTTATCCTATCTGGTGGCTTTTGGTAAAATAATATTGAAATGGAGGAAAAAATAATAATGAAGAAAACATTGTTTTAAAGGTCAAGAAGAAAGGAAGAGGAAGAAAGTAACATCCACATTTTAAAATATAGGCAATTAAGTAGAGGGTTCCATCTTTTTAAAGATGAAGATTAGCAATTATTTAGACTCTTATTGGTGCCAGAGATCATTTTAATAGAAAGATCAATGCCATAAACCTTAACAAAAGAGGCTAATGCCTCAGAAAAAGGCAATCTAGTTTTGTAGACTATCCAGAAACTTGTTTTGACTGTGTAAGGATCTCCTGGGACATGTATTAGTTAGGGTTCTTCAGAAAAACATAAATGAAGAAGGATAAGATTTATTATAAGGAATTGGTGTAGATGATCATGGAGCCTCAGAAGTTCCACAATCTGCTACCTACAAACTGGAGACCCAGGAAAGCCAATGGCATAATTCTGACCCCTGATTGCTGGAGAGCTGATGCTGTAGGTCTTAGCCCGAGCCTTAAGTCCTCATAACTAGAGTTGCAGAGCGTGCACGACCCACGTTGAAGCCAAAACAGACAGGTGAGAGTGAATTCAGCCTTCCTCTGCCTTTCTGTTTTATTCAGGTCCTCAAGGGACTAGATGATGTCTGCCATCTACTTTACTCAGTCCATCAGTTCAAGTGTTAATTTCTTCTAGAAACACTCTCATAGTCATATCCATAAGTAATGCTTAAATAGATACCTGGGCGTCCAGCAACCAGTCAAGTTGACCCATGCAATTAATCCTCACAGAGCACCTGTTCAACATTGCATCGCAGGTGATTACAAAAATTGCATTCATTATTTTATAAAGTAAATATAGTATAAATAGGTGGGTCATAGCTATGAGGCTGGAAAATTCATATTTTATGTATACTAGCAGCTGAATAAACACTAGCTCAATTGATACAATCATAACATTTGCATCTTAGGCTAACATTTTTGTGTGTTTGATCTTGTAAGGTATTTACATAAATACTTCATTTTAGATAAGTAAAAAAGTAATTGATAGAAATTTCTCCATTATCTTTATTACTTTATGTTTTGAAGAAAAGCAAATATATCATCACTGTAGAAAGCAAGCAAATAGAGTTCATGACACTATCCTCTGTTTTTCACTTTAGTTATAAAGGACTCAAAATTTTCTAATAAAATGAAATAGAAGTCAACATATATACATATAAATACATAATGAATGAATATTTCTCATCGAAATGAGATATGGTTGACTGAAGATCTCATGTTTAATAAGAACATTCAAATTATAAGTAACAGGCTTGATTTTGCAAATTTAAAGAATTTTTTCCCTTGAAGATATTATTGATAACATAATACTCTGGGCCAAGTACTGTTGCACACTATTAAAATATGATAGAATATATCTAATTCTTTATTTTTGACAATAGCCTTATGAGGAAAGTACTATTACATTGTCCATTTAAAGATAAAGAAACTGAAGCCCAAAAAGGTAGAGTATCTTGTTCAGGGTCATACTGGTAAGTGGGAGAACCAGGAAATGACCTGGAAGTCTAGCTTGGAAGACTCTCCTGAACGCACTCTAAAGCTTTATAAGTTATAAATTAACAAATTATTGTTCGCCAAATATTATTGTATTTGCTTGTGTTCTTCAAAACATATTTTATCTGAAAAATTCTTTCATGCAGTGACTTCAAAAATAAATTTTAAAAAATAAAATGTAACACTTCAGCTTACTGTATGGATTTTTCTAGGTAAACATCAGATATTATTTAAAGGTTTTCTTTATTTTTAAACTTTTAAAGTTGTTGGTACATAGTAGGTGTATATATTTAGGGGTACGTGCGATGTTTTGATACAGGCATGCAGTGCATAATTTTGCTTCATAATCTTAATAGGACTTCTAAGTGGCAAGAAATTTGGATTCACTTTTGTGATAGTACCTAACCTTTGTAAGTAACCCTCTTATTTTTTGATAACATTTAAAAATAAATTGGCTGTAACTCAAAAGGGGGAGAGTGACTATGGATAAGTGAAAAGGAAGTCGATGAACTGGCTACTGTGGCCTGGCTCAGATTCATCCCCTCTGTTAGGAGAGTAAGCATTAATATTCTCTGTATTAAAGATTTGGATGGTTAAACATTTTGATCGAATTGTACTCTTTATAAAACGCATTGATCTTAATGATCAAATCTGCCTATACTGACAAAGCTTTTGGATAGCTGCCTGTCTGTTGTTTATTTTGCCTAATGACAAACAAGTGTGGTTGCTATCATCCATTCTACAGGCTATGGTATGTAAGAATACATCTTTTGAAGCAGAAAATAAAAAGTAGGTGCCATAGTGTGTCATATATTTGTATTCTGAATGAAGATATGTTTTGAGACAGTCAAGGTATTAGAATAAATAACACCAAAGCATCTTTTATCTTTTAGATATTCAAACTGGGTTTTGTTCATTGCCTGCTCAAGGGCAAGGAAGAAAGGATGAAAGACATTTATAGATATATGCCCTAAAGGTAGAATGTGAGTTAATTGAGCCCTCCTGCTTAACACTATAACTTTTAATGTTTAAAAACCCACTTTACTGGAATTTTTTAATATTAAAAAGAAAATATAGCCATGTTTTAAAACCATATAAACATCTCTGTGAAAAGGGAACAAAAGAAAACCTGCAGCAGGAATCAAAAAGTACCTGGACCTGGGGCATAAATGGCCATTGAGGGTCAAAGCTCTATTGCTATGGGCTAACAGGGACAAAAGCTCCCTGGTACGGTGGCAGACAAAAGCTACACTCAGCTCCTGAAACCAGGACATGAGGAGCTTCCGTACTCAGGCTGGGAGGCTAAAACAAACTGAAACCACTATTGAGTGTTGTAGCCCCCCGGATCTACTTCTAGGGCTGGCAGGAGGAAACAGAAGCATGGCGCCATATAACAGAATCGGGCAAGGCCATGTCAGGGCCCTTGAGGGAACCTGCTTTGTTTTTGTAGATGAACGCCCACAAGGTACCAATATTAGACCTAGATCTGAACTGGGGACCATGTTAGGCTAGATGAAGAATTGTCAACCCACCAAACATTGGGAGAGAGGAAACACCACGTCCACGTGTACATTCATGGAAACATTTAAAAGAGAGGCACACTACTGGAGATGACTGTTCAAACTACAGTTCCCGAGCAAGTGGAGGAATGTTAATTTTGTGAAGGATAGTCAATAAATGTAATAGACAGAGGTTAGGCAGTAAGCCATAGAATAGTTGCTTTACTGGATTTAGTTGAAGAAATAAGTAGCTAATAGGAAGGTAGTATTGAGACATTGAAACAAAAATCTGTACAGAAAATGTAGAAAATAAGAAAATGCTAAAAGAATGCAGCTAGCACTAGAATATTGATATCTAATAAAGCAGAATTTAAAATGGAAACATTTATGCTGAAAAAGTACTATGAAATGAAAAACGTAAAAAGTAGAAAACTACTCCTAAGATTATGATGGATCAGAAGCACCCAGCACTCACCTCCTCAACAAAGAGTGACTAAAACAACAAATAGATAACTAAATGTGACATAGAGCATCCCTTCAACAGAGTCACTGGGACAGGGTGGCTGCTAGTTGCTCTGAGCTCATTCCAGGCCCCTGGGTTTCAGGGTCACTCCCATTCTGACTGCACAATCACCAAAACACACGGAGGACCCAGCGCCCAGTGCTCAGCCCAAGACACAGTTGAGCCCACGTCCAGCCTAACACCAGCCCACGACCCCACTCCCCAGACTTGGTCTGACCCTTCTATCCCTGAGGTCCAAGTGCCTGGCATCCCTGACCCCCAAGCCCTGCCCAGGCCCTCTTTCCCTCCACCCACCCCTCCTGCCGTTTGCCCGCAGCCCCCGTCCCTGCAGAGTGAAGGCACAGGAAAGCCCCCTGAGGCAAAACCACAAGGCTCTGGAGTGGGTAGAGGGGCTGCCACACCTAGGGAAGGGGTTTTCTGCAGGGACAGCAGCTGCTGACCCTATCCCTGTATCCTCATCCAGCCTTTGGCCTCAGTGGTCCTTTTGTTTTCCCCTTTGGTTGTCTTAGTAACATTTCTTTTCACACCCCCACCCCCAAAATTAAACAAAAGAAAAACATTATAATTAAGGAAGAAAATGACATAGACCCTCTGAGACATGGAAACTTGAGATGGAAGCAGGGTGAGAGAAGCAAGGCAGCCAGCAGGGATCAGCTCAGAGACAAAAAGGGTCCCACCGTGGGGCAGAGGTAAAGGTAAGATCCCCAGCTGCTCACATTGCCATCCCAAACATCTGTGATTCTGACTACAGGAGAAGTCAGTCCTCACAGATTCTTAGCTTATCGTAGGGAGCGGCTGGAGTTCACTGACTGCATCGTCCCAGGCAGAGAACCCATGCTGCGTCCCCTCAACCTCTGAAGACTCAGACTCCTGCAGCACGGTGTCATTTCTGAGAATGCAGCCACCGCCAAACTATACCCTCTCCTTAGGACCAATAGTTCTTGCATCTCTACATCTTTGGAGCCCCGCTGATATCCTCTGGCATCCACCAAGAGGGCTGCAGTGTTGTTACATGAGCTAGACCCAGCAGTGCAGTCATGTCTCCGGCACTCAAGCTCACGTAGTGCCCCATGCCCCAGGAAACAGACAGTCCAGCACGTCAGGGAGTCTGACAGAGAGACAAAATGATCTCCAGATTACTGCTATTGATCCCACGCTTTTCAGAGGTGGAATCACTGCATGCCAGTGTGTACCAGCCAGCGACTCAAGGATCAGTTCACAGTGGGGCCTGCTGCCATTGTGATTGGTGTCTTTGTGTCCTCTGGGGCCTGAAAAACTGTACGTCTGGGACCCACTATCATTCCAGTGATGCGGCTTTTGTGTAATCGCATGTGCTTCCTAACAGCCCAGAGATTGGCCTGTTCAGAATCCCCATGCAAGGCAAGCCATCCCACAGCCTCCACAAACAATTACAGTCTAAGCCACTGGGGAAAGTGCTGGCACCACTGATGTTGATAACAGCCAAAAACCCTTATATTGAGGATACACGGCTGGGCCTACCTTGAACCACAGCCAAAGCACGCCACTCAACTGACACTCCAGATATATCTACAGGAAAAAGTCTTTTCCTACGTAAGCTACTCCATACAATTAAAAGAAGTGACTTTTAATTTACAGATATCAGTGCACGGACACAGCAACATGATAAAGCCAAGAAACATGACACATCCAAAGGAACATGAAAATTCTCCAGTAAAAGAGTCTCCAAAGAAGGAAAAACATAAAATGACTGAAATGGAATAAAAGTAGTAATATTAAGGAAACTCAGCGAGATATATAAAAACACATATAAACAATACAAAGAAATCAGGAAAACAGTTCATACTCTGAATTAGAAATTCAGTATAATCTTCATCAGAAAAACTAGATATTTATTTTCTTTTAAGTTCTGGGATGCATGTGCAGAATGTACAGTTTTGTTACATAGGTAAACGTGTGCCATGGTGGTTTGCTACCCCTATCAACCCATCACCTAGGTTTTAAGCCCCACCTATCTTAGCTATTGATCCCGATGCTCTCCCTTCTCATGAAACCCCCCCCACCCTGACTGGCCCCAGTGTGTGTTGTTTCCCACCCTGTGTCTACGTGTTCTCATTGTTCAACTGTCACTTGTGAGAATGTGTGGTGTTTGGTTTTCTGTTCCTGCTTTAGTTTGCAGAGGATAAGGGCTTAGAGTTCCATCCATGTCCCTCAATGAGATCACAAAAAGATGTGAACTCATTCCTTTTTACGGCAGCATAGTATTTCATGATGTGTATGTACCACATTTTCTTTATCTAGTCTATCATTGATGGGTATTTGAGCTGGTTCCATGTCTTTGCTATCGTGAATACTGCTGCAGTGAACATACAAGTGCATGAATCTTCATAATATAATGATTTATATTCCTTCGGGTATATGCCCAGTAATGAGATTGATGGGTCAAATGGTATTTCTGGTTCTAGGTCTTCAAGGAATTGCTACACTGTCTTCCAAAATGGCTGAACCAATTTACATTCCCGCCAACAGCATGAAAGCATTTCTAATTCTCCACAACCTTGCCAGCATATGTTGTTTCTTGACTTTTTAATAATCACCATTCTGACTGGCATGAGATGGTATCTCAGTGTGGTTTTGATTTGTATTTCTCTAATAATTAGTGATGTTGAGATTTTTTCATGTTTGTTGGCTGCATAAGTGTCTTCTTTTGAGAAGTGTCTGTTCCTGTCCTTTGCCCACTTTTCAATGGAGTTGTGTGTTTCTTTCCTGTAAATTTGTTGAAGTGTTTTATAGATTCTGTATATTAGACCTTGGTCAGAAGGATAGATTGCAAAACTTTTCTCTCATTCTGTAGGTTGTCTGTTGACTCTGATGATAGTTTCTTTTGTTGTGCAGAAGCTCCTTAATCAGTTCCCACTTGTCTATTTCAGGTTTTGTTGCAATAGCTTTTGGCGTTTTTGTCATGAAATCTTTGCCCATGCCTATGTCATGAATGGTACTGCCTAGATTTTCTTCAAGGGTTTTTATAGCTGGAGGTTTTACATTTAAGTCTTTAATCCATCCTTATGCATTTGTATAAGGTTTAAGGAAGGGGTCTGGTTTCAATTTTCTGCGTGTGACTAGCCAGCTATCCCAGTACCATTTATTAAACAGGGAATTCTTTCCTCATTGCTTGTTTTTGTTGGGTTTGTTGAAGATCCAATAGTTGTAAACGTGTAGTCTTATTTCTGAGATCTCTATGCTATTCCATGGGTCTATGTGTTTGTTTTTGTGCTAGTGCCATGCTGTTTTGGTTACTGTAGGCTTGTAGTATAGTTTGAAGTTGGATAGCACAATGCCTCCAGCTTTGTTCTTTTTTTTTAGGATTGTCTTAGCTATATGGGGTCTTTTTGGTTTTATAATAATTTTAAAGTAGTTTTTTTCTAATTCTGTGAAGAAAATCATTCTAATTTTATAGAAATAACATTGAATCTCTAAATTGCTTTGGGCAGTATAGCCTTCTTAATTATATATGTTGGCACATAAAAACACTTCTGATTTTTGTACATGGATTTTTATATACTGAAACTTTGCTGAAATGGTCAGATCTAGGAGTTTTTGGGTACTCTCTTTGGGGCTTTCTGGGTATGGACAATATTATCTGCATACAGAGATAGTTTGACTTCCTTTCTTCCTGTCTGGAAGTCTTTTATTTCTTTCTCTTACATAATTACTCTGGCTAAGGCTTCCAGTATTATGTTGAATAGGAAAGGTGAGTGAGCATCGTTGTCTTGTTCTGGTTCTCAGTGGGGATACCAGCTTTCACCCATTCAGCAGATTGTTGGTTGTGGTTTTGTTATAGATGGCTTTTATAATTTTAAGGTATGTTTCTTCAGTGCCTAGTTTGTTGAGGATTTTGAGATGAAAGCATGTGGAATGTAACTGAAAGATTTTTCTGCATTTATTGAGATGACCATGTAGTTTTTGTTTTTATTTCAATTTATGTGGTGAATAACATTTATTGATTTATGTATATTGAACCAATCTTGCATCCCAGGTATAAAACCCACTTGATCATGTGCTGCTAGATTTGGTTTGCTAGTATTTTGCTGAGGATTTTTGCCTCTATGTTCATTAAGAATATTCACCGGAAGTTTCCTTTTTTTGTTATATCTTTGCCAGGTTTTGACAAGTGGATGATGCTGGACTCATAGAAAGAGTTATGGATGAATCCCACCTCCTCAATTTTTTGGAATAGTTTCAGTAGGAATGGTGCAATCTCTTCTTATATGTCTTGAAGCATTTGGCTGCGACTCCATCTGGACTTGGGACTTTTCTGATTGGTAGGCTTTTATTACTGACTCAGTTTTGAAACTCAATATTGGTCTGTTTAGGGATTGAATTTCTTTCTGATTCAGTCTTGAGAGGTTGTTTGTTTCCAGGAATTTATTCATTCTTCAGAAGTGAAGAAGAAATAAAGTCTTTCCTGACACGAAAAACTTGGGAAATTTATCAACACTGGGTTGGCCACACAAGAAATACTTTAGGCAGTCTTACATTTGGAAGTGAAAGAATCATATTTAACCTGAAAATACAGAAGAATATAAAACTCACTGGTAGAGCAGATAGATAAATGAGAAAGAAAAGGAATAAAGTGCTATTACTACAGAAGATCACCAAACCACAAAAATAAATGACAATAGAGGAAGAAACAAAAATAGATATATAAAACAATCAGAAAACAATGAAAAAGATAAGAGGATTAAAACTTTTTATTTATCAATAGCAACCCTACATGTAAATGAATTAAATTCCCAAATTAAAGTTGTAGACTGGCTGGACGTATTCTAAAAAACATAACAATATTATATGCTGCTTATGACAACCTCACTAAACCTGTAAAAATTCACATTGGCTGAAAGCAAAGGGATGGAAAAATATATTTCATTCTAATAAAACCAAAAGTGTACAGAAGTAGTTATATCACACAAAACAGACATTAAGTTAATAAAAAAGAGACAAAGAATATCATTCTATAAATATAAAGATATCAATTCAGAAAGAAGATATAACAATATATATGCACCCAACACCAGGAGAGAATGAAATCCTTTTATTTGTGGCATCATGAATGAGTCTGGAAGACATTATGTTAAGCAAAATAAGTCAGACCCAGATTGATAAATAATGCATGTTCTTGCTCAGAAGTGAAAGCTAAAAGCAGTTTAGCTCATATAAGTAGGGAGTAGAATTGTGGTTATTAGAGACAGAGAAGTGTAGAGGGGAAGGTGAACAGGGGCAGGTTTGGTAATGGATACAGAGTTATAGCTAGACAGGCAGAATAACTTCCCGTGCTATAGAGCTGAATATAGTTAATTATAGGCTGAATATAGCTAAGAATAATTTACAGTATATTTTCAAAAATCTAACAAGATTTTGAATGTTCTCAGCACAAAAACATGTTTGAGATGATGGGTATGGTATTTCCTTGTTTGATAATTGCACATTGTATATGTATATTGAAATCCCTCTATGGATAGCAAGGGGAGAAATGCCAGATGTAGGTGATGGGGATGAAGGCAGCAAATCACACTGCAACGTGTGTACCTATGCAACAATTTTGCATGTTCTTTACATGTACCCCAAAACCTAAACTGCAATAAAATAAATAGATGGGAAAAAATAAATAAATAAATAAATTCACCCATGCCAAAAAAAAAAAAAGAATCCCTCTATGTCATAAATGTGTAAAATTAATATGTGTCAAATATAAAATAAAAAATATATATCCCAATTATATCTGTGACTAAAATCATATATTCATTAAATATAAAGAAAATCAGAATTTATTAATCAAAAAATTTTAAATAGTAATCCTTGATGACATTAAAGCACAATAGATAAGTTTGACCTAATAAATATAAAGAGTATGTATAATATATATATTCAAACATCTATAGAGAAATATTAATATTAAGACAACCAAGTAACACAGATTGTATTTTGCAGTCAATTGGCAATTAGGTTATAAATGAATAACAATGTAATAATTAAAAATACACACCAAGGAAATTTGAGTTTAAAAAGAAAAATTGTATGTGATTCATCTATTTAAACAAATAACACAGGCTTATCTGTCTTAGAGACATAAATCTGTAATGTTTAAGGACTTTCCAAACCCAAGTAAGAATAATGTAAAAAACCACAGCCATTATTAAATCCTGCATTCTAGATGAAAAGAGAATGTTTTAAATAGTACAGTGCAAAGAAGAGTTAGTTTATTATGATAATTCTCTTCTGTGACTCTGGAAGCGATGTGATGGTACAATATCTGCAGACTACTGTTAGAAAATGTTTATCTTACAAAAATTATATACCTAGTCGAGATAAGCTAACAATCTATGTGTTTTAAATCTGCAAACTTTTTAATGTGTTTTATGTGCTACATATTAACTATTTGAGACAGATCATTTTATTTTCCTCAATTTACAAGTGAAGAAACTGGGGCACAATTCAAAGTGTCACAGGAAGCTGTAGAGTCTAGTTTCACATTCAAGATTAAATATATTGGCTTTTGTTTTCAAAAAAATCGCTCATGGAACAGTGCAAAAAAAAGGTGAGCACAAATTAATAGAGAAACCACTTTGTCTAACAGAGAGCCAAATCAAGAGTGAACTCCCATTCACAATTGCTACAAAGAGGATAAAATACCTAGGAATACAACTAACAAAGGATGTAAAGGACTTCTTCAAGGAGAACTACAAACCACTGCTCAAGGAAATAAGAGAGGACCCAAACGGATGGAGAAACATTCCGTGCCCATGGTTAGGAAGAATCAATATCGTGAAAATGGCCATACTGCCCAAAGCAATTTACAGATTCAACTCTATCCCTATCAAGCTACCAATGGGCTTCTTCACAGAACTGGAAAAAAACACCTTAAACTTCATATGGAACAAAAAGAGAGCCCACGTAGCCAAGACAATCTTAAGCAAAAAGAACAAAGCTGGAGGCATCATGCTACCTGACTTCCAACTATACTACAAGTAATCAAAACAGCATGGTGCTGGTACCAAAACAGAGATATAGACAAATGGCACAGAACAGAGACCTCAGAGGCAACACATCTACAATCGTCTGATATTTGACAAACCTGAAAAAAACAAGCAATGGGGAAAGAATTTCCTGTTTAATAAATGGTGTTGGGAAAACTGGCTAGCAACGTGCAGAGAGCAGAAACTGGACTCCTTCATGACACCTTACACTAAAATTAACTCCAGATGGATTAAAAATTTAAATGTAAGACCTAACACCATAAAAACCCTAGAAGAAAACCTAGGCAAAACCATTCAGGACATGGGCATAGGCAGGGACTTCATGACTAAAACACCAAAAGCACTGGTAACAAAAGCCAAAATAGACAAATCGTATCTAATAAAACTCCAGAGCTTCTGTACAGCAAAAGAAACAACTATTAGAGTGAACTGGCAACCAACAGAATGGGAAAAAAACTTTTCAGTCTACCCATCTGACAAAGAGCTAATATCCAGAATCTACAAAGAACTAAAACAGATTTACAAGAAAAAAAAAAAACAAAAAAATCAAAGAAACCCATTCAAAGGTGGGCAAAGGATATGAAGAGACACTTTACAAAAGAAGACATCTATGAGGCCAAGAAACATGAAAAAATACTCATCGTCGCTGGTCATTAGAGAGATGCAAATCAAAACTACATTGAGATGCCATCTCACGCCAGTTAGAATGGCGATCATTAAAAATTCTGGAGACAGATGCTGGAGAGGATGTGGAGAAATAGGAACCCTTTTACACTGTTGGTGGGAGTGTAAATTAGTTCAACCATTGTGGAAGACAGTGTGGCGATTCCACAAGGACCCAGAAATAGAAATTCCATTTGCCCCAGCAATCCCATTACTGGGTATATACCCAAAGGATTGTAAATTGTTCTATTATAAATACATATGCACACGTATGTTCATAGCAGCATGGTTTACGGTAACAAATACTGGGAAACCAACCTAAATGCCCATTAATGATAGACTGGAAAAGGAAAATGTGTTACATATACACCATGGAATACTATGCAGCCATAAAAAACGATGAGTTTGTGTTCTTTGTAGGGACATGCATGGATGAGTCTGGAAACCATCATTCTCAGCAAACTGACACAAGAACAGAAAATCAAACACCACCTGTTCTCACTCATAGGTGTGTGTTGAACAATGAGAACACATGGACACAGCGAAGGGAGCATCACACTGGGGTCTGCTGGGGGGAAATAGGGGAGGGACAGCAGAGGGTAGGGAGGCCGGGGAGGGATAACATGGGGAGAAGTGCCAGATATCAGTGACTGGGGGATGGAGACAGCAAACCACCTTTCCATGTATGTACCTATGCAACAATTCTGCACAATCTGCGGATCCTAAGAACATGTACTCCAGAAACTAAAGTACAGTTAAAAAAAAAAAAAAAAGAAAAAGAAAAAGAAAAAGAAAATTCACCTTATCTATGGAAAATAGTTGAAGGATTATGCTAAACAAATGTAAATTTAGTAGCCAGTAGTAAACCTTGACGATTTTACTGGAATGGTTAATGTTAAATTTATTGATTTATTTAATTTTCAACTTTTAAGTTCAGGGGTATACGTGCAGGATGTGCGGTTTTGTTACATAGGTAAATGTATGCCATGGTGGTTTGCTGCACAGATCATCCCATCTCCCAGGTTTAAGCCCAGCATCCATTCTCTATTCTTCCTGATCCTCTCCCTACTCCCACACACCGCGCTCCTACAGACCCTGATTTGTGTTGTTCCCCCCTGTGTTTCTATGTGTACTCATCATCAATGCTAAACTTAAAGGGAGATAATAATGTGACTAGACTTCATGCTTTTGAGGATAAAGATTTTTGAAACATCAGAGCACACTCTAAACATAAATCTCAAAAACCTAGAATTGAGAATCAACTCAGCAGAACCTATGAGATTGAACACTTGGGAGGCAAGGGTGATAGAATGGAGAAAGGAAATAAAGATTTGTTACTAGCAGGTTTGGAAAGAAGCAGGTAAATAAAGTATCTTAACTGAAAAGGTATTTTTATTTTATTTTCATATAATTATTAGAAAAATTTAGTTCCAGATATAATGAGGAATGTAAATGTAACCATTTGCAGAAATAGAAAGCTAGCTGCAATTTCCAAATTAATGTAGTAAAAAGCAATAAAAATAAATTTAATCGAGCCATACAATGTAAAAAAATAAAACAACAATTGATATTAAAATAGAAGACAAGTTAGGATATGTTCAACTTTACAATGCTGTAAAAGCAATGTGCATTCAGTAGAAATCATACTTGAAGTACTCATAAACCATTCCATTTTTCATTTTTAGTACAGTATTCAATAAATTATATTAAATATTCAACATTTTATTATAAAATAGGCTGTGTATTAGAAGTTTTTGTTCCACCGTAGGTTAATATAAATGTTCTGAGTATATTTAAGGTAGGCTAGGCTAAGCTTTGATGTTTAGTATGTTAGGTGTATTAAATGCATTTTTGATTTATGCTATTTTTAACTTATAATGGGTTTACTGGGACACAGTCCCATCATAAGTTAAGGAGCATCTGTATATACTTTTGACTGGGTAATCATGAAAAGCAAGAAAATATATATAAAAAAAGCAGTAGTTTGTAGAAGTGTCTTTCCCTGGCAGATATCTGGGACACAGGTGTCCTGACCTGGGTTGATATAATAGGATGAAGCACAAGAATACATTCAGAGGGAAGGGGTCAAGGGAACAGAAGCCCAGAAGATGTCCTTTATCATCGTTATAAATGCAGGCTGTTATCTAAACAGAGCATGTTTTAGGTTTGGTTATTTATCTATGCCCTGAGTTGTGTCAATAATGTATTACCAAGAGAGAAAATCAAATTAAAAAGTAATGTCGGCCAGGCACGGTGGCTCACACCTGTAATCCCAGCACTTTGGGAGGCTGAGGCAGGTGGATCACGAGGTCAGGAGTTCGAGACCAGCCTGACCAACATGGTGAAACCTTGTCTCTACTAAAAAATACAAAAATGCTGGGCGTGGTGGCACATGCCTGTAATTCCAGCTATTTAGGAGCCTGAGGCAGAAGGCCTGAACCTGGGAGGCGGAGGTTGCAGTGAGCCAAGATCATGCCACTACACTCCAGCCTGGGTGACAGAGTGAGACTTTGTCTCAAAGAAAAAGAAAAAGGAATGTGTATAGTATTACTATATTAATACATTTTCCTAGAAGAATGCATTAACAATAAACATATATATATGTTTATATATACACAAATATATATATACATATATACACATATACATACACACATATACTTGTGTACTTTTAGATTAGGTAAAAGACAATGATCTATTGGGGAGAGTGATTACAGTGAAAAAGATTTGAAGAGAGCATATATTAACTTTCTTCACACACCTTTGCATTATTTTCTAGTTCTTATGTGTAAGTATTATTGTTGGTAATTTCAGAAAAGTAATTTAATTAAAAAATTAAAAAATGGTATATCTTTATGCCTTTTGAAGGGTGGTAGAATATGTATCCCCAAATATACTAATCTGGCATGAGGATTGTTTTGAGCTAATGGCACTTGGAAAGCAGCAGATATGAAAGGGACACTTTATCTTCCCTGTACCAGGAGAGAAGAAACATTCCTGCCACCAGATGGAGAGTCACATCTAAGAAGAAGCCACACAAACAAATGTCGTTAATGTAACTCTTATCTTCTCTTGTCCTCCTCATATAGTTTAGTCTTCCATGATTGCCTCTCTTTGTTCAATCTACTATATAAGAATTTAAATTTTGCCACTTCTTTGGGCTTTCATTTTTGGGGGTGGGGCTCTGATATACATTTAAAAATCTGTATGCTTATTTCGTGTTATTCTCTCTTATGTCAATTTAATTCTTAGGCCTGGCCAGAGACTCTAAGAGGACAAAGTTTTGCCTCTCCTATACTTTTCATACATAGAAGGAACAGCATGATGATAAATGTTTGCCACTATGCTGAAAGAACACCCTTTCCTGTTTCAGTTGTATGTAGTAGAAACAGCATATAATAAAATGAATACAAAGCAAACCAAACCTTTGCATTAGTTTACACTTTATCTTGTGCATACAGTTAAACTATTCAAATTTTGCTTCCTTTATCTGTCATGGGAGAAGGGTACATTAGATCCTACTGTGAGGAACAAAGGAAATGCTACATTGTTCTGAAATTAGATTTTAAGCTGGGTATTCTTATAGTATTTTCAAGACGGTAAAATGATTTCATATTTTATTTCCAATGAGACTTTAAAAAGGGAATGTATGGGTGAGGTGGAAGGAGTTGCTTTTGAAGAGACTAGAAATCAATTACCTTTATAATTTTAAAAGTTTGCTTAAATACTTTCTCAATAACCATGATATTTAGTGCACATATTTAGCCACACGGACATGTAAATAAAAAATTAAATCAAAATAAAGAAAATATTAATGACTAAAAATAAAATGTTAAAAACATGAAAGAAGATTTTCAAAATATATAGTTTTATATTCCATGGAACATGTGCATCTCTGGAGAAAGTTTCTGCCCTTTAATACTATAAGAAATGGAAAGAAACAAAAGAAAACAGGTTTTAAAAGGCATAGCATGCTGGTCAGCCCCACCATTTCAAGTGCTGCTTAACAATCTGTTGAGAAAGCAACTTGAACCAAACAAGCAGCCACATTTTACTCACTTTCCAAGAGCGACAGGTGCAAAGAAGCTTGAGGAAAAAGCATTCATTATGGGCAAGGTCAAAATTAGGTACTTAAAAATCGTCATCTAATTTAGGTCATTTATCATTCTCCTCAAAGCCCCTTTTGTACAATTGAATACTGAAGTGCTTAGTTTACTATTAGATCATCACAGCTGCTACAGTATCACTCAAAGCAGATGTTTCACAGACAGAAAGAGCCCAGCTAATTTTAACAGAAACATGGTAACTGCAAGTCACTTTTTGGCAGTTCCAGCAGTGAATGTGAATATACCATGCAGGTGCAACTGTATGTAGTGAATTGTAGGATAAACGCTTTGAGAAAGGGAAAGTGATATTGGTGAGAGACCCCCAAAGGGTTTTATTCTTGATGGATAAGAAATCCAGAGCTGTAGACTGTGATTCACTGTGATGCAATTCAAACTGTTTCCTTTTATAGAGAAAGAAACAAAATGGTTGGACTAATTATAGTGTATTCTCTCAATTATTTTCCAAATTAATTTGCTCTTGGAAATAGAAGAGTGGGGGAATTTCTTACATGCAAATTATTAACTCACAGATTAATTTATTCTCAGCTTTCACCCCTGGTGATACTAGGATTTGAATTTGTGTTTCTACATGTTTAAATGTATGTATATGTGTATGCAACGATCAGAATAAAGTGTGAAACTCTGAAATACAGGACATATGTCACAATTCCTTATTCAATTCCTTACTATTATAATTCATGGCAGGAAATTTCTGAGAAAGAGAAAAAGTTGTTTCAACTTACAAAAATGTGGTAGAGATATCAGTGATAAGGGACTAATTTAATTTGTAGTGTTTTTAAGACAATTAAATGTGCTTGAGCTAAATGGGGGAGAGTCCCTTGCTTATTTTCGATTAAAAAATATACATTGCAATAATTACTTTTTGATTCTTACTGAATCACTGTCCTTGAAATAGGTATTATATGTGTGTAATATTCCTCAAGTAGACATTTCCAGAAGAGGTGTGTGATAATTTTTAGAAATTGTTGTAGCTATAAAAAGCTAGGTCATTGTATGAGTTTCCCAAGGCTGCTGTGAAAATTTAACATAAACTGGGTGGTTTAAACGACAGGCATTTACGTTTGTATGGTACTAGAGATTGGCTTTAATGGAGAATCCTTTCTTGCCTTTTCTACCATCTGCTGGCTCTAGGAGTTCCTTGGCTTATGGTCGCATAACTCCAATATCTACCTCTGTCCCCCCAAAATATTCTCCAATTTCTCCCTGTGTCACCTTTTCTGTCTCATATAAAAACATTTGACATTGAATTCAGGGTCCATCCAGATAATACAGGAAGATGGCACCTCAAAATATATATATTTTAAAAATACTTTTATTATTATTCTTTTACTTTAAGTTCTGGGATTCATGTGCTGAAAGTGCAGGCGTGTTACGTAGGTATACATGTGCCATGGTGGTTTGCTGCACTCATCAACCCATCATCTAAGTTTTAAGCCCTGAATGCACTAGGTATTTGTCCTAATACTCTCCCTTCCCTTTCCCCCACCCCTTGAAAGGCCCTGGTGTGTGATGTTCCCCTCCCTGTGTCCATGTGTTCTCATTGTTCAGTGCCAACTTATGAGTGAGAAGATGTGGTGTTTGGTTGTTAATGTGTTAGTTTGCTAAGAACGATGGTTTCTAGCTTCATCCATGTCACTGCAAAGGACATGAACTCATTCTTTTTTATGGCTGTGTAGTATTTTATGGTATATATATGCCACATTTTCTTTATCCAGTCAACGCTAATAATGGGCATTTGTGTTGATTCCAAGTCTTTGCTATTGTAAATAGTGCTGCAATAAACATATATGCATGTATCTTTATAGCAGAATGATTTATAATCCTTTGGGTATATATCCAGTAATGGGATTGCTGGATCAAATGATATTTCTGGTTCTAGATCCTTGAGAAATTGCCACACTGTCTTCCACAATGGTTAAACTAATTTACAACCCCCACCAACAGTGTAAAAACATTCCTCTTTCCCCACATCCTCTCCAGCATCTGTCATTTCCCAATTTTTTAATGATTGCCATTCCAACTGGCATGAGATGGTATCTCATTGTGGTTTTAATTTGCATTCCTCTAATGACCAGCGGTGATGAGCTTTGTTTGATGTATGTTGGCTGCATGAATGTCCATCCTCTTTTGAGAAGTGTCTGTTCATATTCTTCACCCACTTTTTGGTGATTTTTTTTTTCTTGTAAATTTGTTTAAGTTCCTTGTAGATTCTGGATATTAGCCCTTTGTTAGATTGGTAGATTGCGAAAATTTTCTCCCATTGTGTAGGTTGCCTGTTCACTCTGATGATAGTTCCTTTTGCTGTGCAGAAGTTCTGGAGTTTAATTAGATCCTGTTTGTGTATTTTTGCCTTTTGTTGCCATTGCTTTTGGTGTTTTAGTCATGAAGACTTTGCCCATGCCTATGTCCTGTATTTTAATTATGCCTGTAAAAATCTGTTCCCCAAATAAAGTTACATTTGCAGGTTCTGAGGGTAAGGATGAGAAGAGAACTTTTTAGAGGCTATTATTCAACACATATATAAATATTCATTTATATCTCTAAATGAACATTTTCAGCAGTGCTACCCAAAATCTAATTCTCAGATGGCTGCCAAATTCATGAACTCTTTGTTACTGGTCCATGATGCAATAGGGAATTTGCCCCAGAATGTAAATCAATTTCATTACAAAGTACACTGTTAGTTTCAGCTTACACTTTTTTGGAAAGACTTTTTTGATGAAGAAAACAGTACATTAGTCTATTTTTTAGGCAAGCTCCTTATTTCACCATGGACAAGCACTTTTTGAGTTGTACAGGTTTAAAGTATAATGACCAAATTGATGTTAGGTTACTGTGTCTAATATAGTCCTATTGAAACATGAGTCCAATATGATCACTATGGAAAGATTTTGGTGGTTAATAATGGGGCAGGCAGATAAGATACCTACCTAATCATCACAAGAATCAATGATTAGTCCAAAGGGCAAGTAATGTGATGGAGCAATGTGATGAAATTAAAATGGAGAAAAATGAACATCAAAGTGTTCGGTAACATGCTATTGCCTAAACATGCATGTATCTGTTTTGCCTTTGTTTGCATGTTTTGCATAAATAGTAAATATAATATCCATAAATAGTAAATATAATATGCAATACAGTTTGTAAACTTAATTTTTATTCTTATTGCATAAAACATATGCTGTTAGAATCTCAGCCACTGGCTTTTCACCTCACCTATAAAACTGATGTCTGTCACCATCATGGCATTATTTGTAAGCACCATTGGCAGGATCTTTCAAATTCATAGGTATCTCCGTTGGCTAAGAAAATTTAATTTGTCCTCAGTGTGTGCAAAGCCTTCCTCCCTTGGATTATTTTGAAATCTGACATGTTTCTTAAAGTTTTATAGCTAAGACAATTGTCAGAAACTGCAGAAGTATTTCTCCATGTGATGTCATATTTACTATTCTCTATCAATTATCAGTTTTTATTTCCAAGCATCTATTGTTTTTGCTGACCAGAATGACTTGGAGACATCTCTGTTCAATGGTTTCCCCTGCTTCGCTCATTTATGTTGTGCATTTCTATGTTTATCTTACGACATATTGTTTTTATATTCAAAGTTAAGAGCAAAATATATTATTTCCCAAGGATAAAAGGGCCTAAATAAATTTCCCTAAGACATATTCTGAGAGCAGCATTAAGTGTGACATCTAGCCTCATTGCACTGCTAAACCAGCATTTGTTGAATGGAGAAGTTAAGATGTTAACATCAGTCTAAATCACAAAATTAAAGTCTTTGGTCATCACAGTCCATTCAGAATCGCCGCTTGAGTATATAGTATATAGCATGTACTTGTAAAAATCCCAACATATTTTATAAATAATTTCCTCTGTCCCTAGAGAACAGTTTTAAGCGAAGTATTTCCATATGGAAAGAGTGAGGAGATTTAACCGGCTGTATAGCATCACTCATGAATAGTATTTAAGTCTCTAGAGCATAGCTGGGACATGAAGATTAGAGTGTATACAAGCATTTCACTACCACGTGTGTTCATATGTTGTCAGGCCAGGAAATTCCATAAACACAATTGTAAACAACCCCCAAAGCCATGTAATCAAGCCTACCATTAGACAGTCTTATTGGACCATGGATATTTCATTATAATGCTAAAAAGGAAATCAACACAGTAGCGTCCTGGGCAGTTACTTATGTGACAGGGCCAAACGTGTATTCCAACATTAACATTTTCACAAGCTGAAAAGAATAGCCTGGCAAAGATAATCACTTTTATCATTAGTAATGCAATAATCACTCCTAGATTATTAAAGTCAGAAGGAATGTACTTCCCTTCTATGGCTTTCCGTGAACGCAAAGGCAGGCAGTGGTTTGTAGGTCTGAGTGCACAGGTGTTATGAGGTAGCTGATGAGCCGTAACAACGTCATATTTTCAGGCTCCATGCCCACCCAAATTTGAATTTATTTGTTTCAACTTTTTTCGAAGCTCCCAGGTTATCTGAATGTGTTAGTAGTTTGTTCTTGTTCTGAACAAGAACAAGACTTGTTCAGGAGCAGTTGTAACTAAATTCTAGCATATGAGAATCACTGAGAACTTCATAAAGCACATATGCTGGTCCCAAAGTTTCAAAGGTTTTCATACAATATGGCAAAGTAGAGGTTCCATAACCACATTTTTTTTTTTTTTGGTAAGCAACCCAGGAGATACTATGCCCATGGTCCATATATTTGTCCAGTTAGGTATAAATGAGGTAGAATCCTTAGGGAGTTGTTCTACCAATTCAAATACTACTTTATATAACAATGTTTTTCAAAGGAGTTTAACTTGGCTAATATAATCACATTCATGCTCAGTTTCCATTTATGGTTGGGAAACATATGAAAACCCAAGTTTTATAAGTGAAGAAACCTGGCCACAGAGTGTTAAAATGGTTTCCCATGTCACACCTAGGATTAATTCTGATTTATTGTTTGAGCAGTCTACCTAAAGCATCTCAAAGACTTAAAAACTTGAGTAGCATTCTTAAAAGCATATTGAACCCCTAAAGTCGCAGATTAAGTAATATCCAAAGAAGGTTCCAATTGCCTAGTCTGGGATCAAAAACTGAGGATGAAATAGATAACCTAATATGGTACTGAAAGATATGTTAACATAAAAACTTTACATCTCTCCAAGAGGCAGAGTACCTAATGGTTGAGATCACAATAGGCTCAGGACTCAGACTACAGGGTGAATCCTGGCCCTGCCACTCACCAGCTGTGTGATTCCAGGCAAGTCACTTAATCGCTCAGTGCCTCAGTTTCCTTATTTGTCACATAGTGATAATTCCTACCATAGGTAGTTCCTACCTAGGATTTTTCAAAGGTAAGTAGATTATTTTCTGTAAACTCTTGGAACAGTGGCTGACATGACATTATGTGCCGTATGGTTGTGAGTACTGTATAGTTGGCTTTTACTATTTAACAGATAGTAATGGATATTTGTAGGGTCTATATTTGGATGAGGTGCTGTGATCAAAGCCACATGGATAAAGTTACAGTTTTGTTTTTAGTTAACTTCATCAAATTTTCAGTTGTATTTGCTTGTAAGGTACATTGAAACTATCTTTCCATTTAATCAAATGCATTGAAATTGCATATTAGGAATTTATTCCTCAAACTGTTGAGGCATTGGTTCTATTGGTTGAACATCTGCCTTACTCCTTCTCCAAAAAAGGAAAAGGAAAAAAACAAAACAAAACAAAAGAAAAAGCCTCTTTTTAGTTATGTAGCAAGATTTAAGAGTAAAGCCTAACAGATGTAAAAACAAAGATCCCAACTCCACCAAAGGAAAAAGAAATATTTTCAGGCCCATTGGTAAAAGCTTGGGGTTCTGAGCTGAATTTTGTGCAATTACTCTGTTTGCAGTAACTTCAGACACATGAAGTGTGGGTTCTAGGAGGGAAGCCTTTTTTAGGAGATGTGTTCTTTACACAGTTCCAAAGCGGAAAATGGGTCAATCATTTTAGCCACCTTCCTCCATCCAGTCCTAAAAAGCTATAGTGACATTCCTCATCAGCAGGGACACCCAAGAGCATCCATTCATTTTTACAAACTGCAGTAAAAGACTCTAATGACATCGGATGGCAACTTCAGAGAGTAGAAACAGTCAATATAATGAGCAATTTTGAAATGATGATAATTATGGTCCTATGAGTCTGAGAAGAAAGGTTTTAGAGCCTGTTTTTAGTCTCATCTAATGGTCATCGCTTGAAGCAGCGACACTGGACCACCAGGTATGGCTTATTGGGCTTGGTTTTACAGTCTTCTTTTTCTTATTTTCTCTTCATCCTAAGTCACTCAACTATACACTAAATTTTTAAAGTGTGTGCATTATGGATGTGTACATGTGTGTCACTCTGGAACAAAGCAGAGTATAAAATATATATTAAGGAACAAAAATATTTTAAGGGGAGTGAAAGAGTATAATTTTGGCAATAGTATCTGGTCGTGAAATAGATCGTTGCTACATTTTATTCCTTTGATAGCTTGATAATTTGCCCTGTAATAGTGAAACTAATTTAGAAAAGACATATTTGGAGTTACAGATTTCAGAGGTGACATTATTTTTTTTTATCCATAGATAATTCTTTCCTTACTGAGATGGGGAATAAATACTGTTACCTGCTGTTCTCATAGGGTAAATAATTTATACTTTCTTCTCCACAAAAAGGAAGTTTTGTTTTGGCTCAGTCAGTGCTGGCGATTTTATTTACTTTTGTTTTTGTTATTGTAGTAGTTTTATGAGAACAATAAGGATTTGTAGCATCAGCTTAATAAAATTACTTCCTGAACATTGAGTTGGCAAAAGAAGCCACAATTGTGTATAGGAACAAGAAGCACATACATCATTAATTGTCATCATTTCTTTCCATTCATTTCAAATTCTGCTTATATGTTGCCAAGTGTTTTAAACCTCTGAGTGTTTACTGCATGAGTTGATAAAAACACTAGCTGGTCTAACATTACACTAATGAATGTTTTAAAGTAATGTTGTATTCATCCTTTAAATAAAAATATAAACCAAAGGCAAGTAGAAATCCACCCTGCCATTTTTAGTGTATTGTCCATTTGTTTTCCCGTTTTTCCTGCTTTCCTTTTGCTGTATCTGTGTTCATATTCATTAACCACTGGCTTCTTTTACTTGTCCTCTGCCCAAAAGACGAATGTATGGAAAGAAACATTTAAAAATGAATACTTTTAGGGTTAGGAAATATCTGTTTCAATTCTAATCCTCAAGTTCAATTTAAATGAAATGGATTTTCTGTAAGAATTGGAGACCTTAATGATAAACATTGATACACGTTTTAACTTAAACACACTACTTATTATCAATTACCTTTAAAGTCTAACTCACCATGGTTTTATTTGTAGAGCAAAGCATTCTCTAATCCTGGTCAGCGCCTCCCATAGGGGTTGCATGGCCACTTGGTGGCGATGTTGTAGAGGGGATTCAGTAGCAGGTTGGGGGTTAGAAAACCTGAAGCCTTTTCCAGTCCCTGGGTTAGCACCATGATTTACTGAATCACAGCCCTATAGTTATGTCTTAATTATTTAGAGGGCCTGGTAGCACAGCGACTGGCTCAAATTCCAATGACAGAGTGATAAAACATGTTACATATACTTACTCTTAACAAAAATAGCTACCATGCAAATCTACCAAAAGTTAGCAGAATTAAATACTTTAGTTTTTTCAAAGTAACTATAAAGAACATGAAATGAAAAATAAATAAATGTTTCAATCAAAATACAAATCCAAAAATGAGAACAAAACTGAGTTCATCTCTAATAAACAAAGGTTATGACGTACCAAATCCCACGAGGTCTGGATCTAATTTACCAACGCAGCTTTGTATGGTATTCGGTTTTCCTCATGAACATAATATTGAAGCCAAAGTGAACTCATTTTCCCCTGAAGATTCTATGTCTTTTAACGCTTCCATTTCTATGTTTATGTTGCTTCCTCTTGCCAGAATACCTTCCCACCATCGTCCCCCAAACTGCCACAAGTCTCCCTTTCTTTAGATAGCTACGCCTAGTCTTACCCCTTACTTACTCCTCATTAAAGTACCATTGCAAGGGTGCTTTAATCAACTGCATGCGTGTCTGTTTTCCTAATAAAACATGAGTTTCTCAAGGGGAAATATGAGTTTCTTCATTCTTTTTCTTGTTGATTTCTTGATTCTTTTTCTTGTTGATTTCTTGGTTTCCTTCCTTCTTTCTTCTCCTCTCCCTTACTCCCTAACTATGACATGGCGATAGCAGATCTGAAATTGTGCAGGTATTGCAGGTATGATAAATACAATATGGTACCTCATCTTAGGGTGTTTACAATCTAGCAAGAAACACAGTCAATCAAATAAACAATCATATGTATGTGCTTTGTTGGGGGACAAGCATATGGCAGGGTAATTCATGGTCTGGAAGTAATGATAAAAATTAAACACGCTAGATATTCACTGTGACACAACCATTTTTTAACGAATTTTACATATTTTAACCTTTTAATCTTGATAACAATCCATGTAGTAGATGCAATTATTATGCTAATTTTACATGTGAGGATTTAGAGGCCTAGAGAGAAAAAAATCATTTATTCTGACAAAAACAAAAACAGCTGGATTACAACTAAGGTGTTTGGCTCCAGGGTGTATATTTTTAGCCATTGTAGATAGGACCTTTCATTATATACATATACACAGCATAAATATGTATTAATTAATTAAATATTGAAACAACTTCTATGATATGTATGAAAATCAGTTTCTAATTAATAAATCATATTTTAGTTATTAATAAGTTAGATTAAATAAAATTTTTATATACATACCACACTTTAAATCTGTATTCCATGTCTGAATTATTTTTGTCTGAATTATGCTTATATTTTTAGAATTCCAGTGAAAAGGCACATTTTTACAAAACACACGCCATCTAAGTTTTTTTCCTTCAATATCTAGCATGGTGCTGAAAACGCAAAAAGTTTACAAAAGAGAACTTAACTAGTAATTTTTGTCTTTCCAATGTGATTTAAGCTTAACAAACCTTTTCAAATTCATTCTTTATTGAATTGTTTTTAACAAAGACTGTAAATCAAAATTATCTGTGATTTTTTTTTTTACCATAAACATAATTAAGCTTAATGCCAAGATTCTTATTGGTAAGTACAGTCTTGGATCCAAATACTCAATTAAGAATAACTGGGTCTTTCTGCAAGAATTGTGGCTTGAGGAATCAGCCAAGAAAATACTGACATTCTTGCTACTGCTATTACTGTGAATTATAATGTACTTTATCTCTGGCCTAGGAGCTTCATATCTTCTGTCAGCATCTATGAAATCGTGGCAGGTTAACTTGTTAACTTGAAAGTAGGGTAAATCCTTCACAGTTATTGATATAACTTTTTCTGGGAGAGGCTCATCAGCAAGAAATGAACATTCACATCTGATTTTAATTTTAACAAGGCCCATATTGATATTTCATTTAGAATGTAAAGACTGGCTGATCTATAATTAGTCTACCTTTTGAGTTAGCATTTCACTCAAGGAAATCTCCTATCCTAACAACTCTATCATTCAATATTTGACATCGACAATCAATCTATGGAATCAGCATTTATGATCTTCAATCCTTGCTCATAATATTGGTACCCAGCCCCAGCTCCTTGTCGATTCCTTAACTCCTTTCTTGGACATCATATCAAATTGTATCAGTCAGTTCTTACACTGCTATAAATAAATGCCCAAGACTAGATAATTTATAAAGAAAAGCCTATGGCTTATGGTTCCACAGGTACAGGAAGCATGATGCTGGCCGTCTGTTTGGCTCCTGGGGAGGCCTCAGGAAATTTAAAATTATGGCAGAAGGCGAAGGAGAAGCAGGCATGTCTAAGCTGGTCAAAATAGGAGAAGAGAGAGGGAGGAGGTGCTACACACTTTTAAACAACCAGATCTCATGAGAATTCTCTCATGAGAAAAGCACCAAAGAGACGGTACTAAACCACTTATGAAGGATTCACCCCCATGATCCAATTACTTCCCACCAGGACCCACCTCCAACACTCGGGATTACAACTGAACAGGAGATTTTGATGGGGACACAGAGCCAAACCGTATCACGCCTGTCCTCACAAGCCCTCCCTTCTAATGACTCACATTCCACCTAAAACCTTCGCAAAATACCTAAAAAGTGTTTTCTCCTCCTCTCTCTTTTTTTTGGAGGGGGGCGGTGGGGGATGAATGGTGCAAATTTCAGAGCATTTATTATATAGTGGTTTGCACAGCAGTTACTATTACGCTTTCTCCCTTTTTAAATTTTAATCTCTTTAAGAATAGAAATGCAATCTTATTCATTTTAATGCTCTCCATCTCCCATAGCCTACACAGTGACTTGAATGTAATGATTAGTAACTTTTAAAAATTATCATTATTATTGTTTTTTAGAGATAGGGTTTCACCCTGTCACCAAGATTGAAGTGCAGCGGCCTAATCATAGTTCACTGCTGCCTTGAACTCTGGGGCTCAATCGATCCTCCCACCCCAGCCTCCTGAGCTGCTGGGACTACCGATATGTGTCACTACACCTGGCTAATTTTTTTTTATTTTTTATTTTTTGTAGGGACAGGGTCTCTCTAGGTTGTCCAAGGTGGTCTTGAATTCCTGGCCTCAAGCGATCTTCCTGCCTTAGCCTCCCAAAATGTTGAGTTTATAGGCATGAGCCACTGTATCCGGCAGTAAATTTTTTTGAATGAAAGAATTTTGAGTATATAATTAACATATATTTATTGCATGTTCACCAAGTATGTAATATGATTTCAATATAGACACTTTATTACTTTTTGTGTGCCAAAAAATTAGACTATTGGTTATGTACCACATTCAGTAGACAAGAGTTTTGTCTGCTTGAAACAGGATAAAGAATCAATAGGTCTTTAATATAATGCCACATGTATATATTTAGTTTATTTATTTTAAAAGTTCCATGAAAAGTAAAATGAATAAATACACATAACAGTTAACCAGACTAAATTATGTCTTATTAAAGATATGCTCTTAGGCTAAGCCGTTCAGTCAATGACTCACAAATGTTTGTGTTTCATTAATCACCAGAGTTACCTGAAATCAGTGGTAGTTGCATGCATTAGGAACCCCTTGTTAAAGGTTTCAATGACAGGATATCAAATATATCAAAGAAGTACATAGGCTGTATATGAGAAGGGTATTCTTAGTGAGTTCCATGCATTCTAACTTCATTATACATCTCCATGTCTATATGAGATCTTAGTTTTTTTGAATATTACTCATGTTATTAGAGCTGAGACCCAAAACATCTGAATTCATGACTCTATCTCAAGTGTAATATACTATGGAGTTAGACAGTTCTGCAGATTAGTGGCTAAAGAAATAACACTTCGTCTTTTAGAGCTATGCTTACTAATTGTATCATCAAATATGAATTATCAAACTAAAATTGAAAAACACACTATTTCTTAAGGTTCATTAAAGCCTATTTTTGTTATGCCATGGCAATTTTTTCTTCTTATATAATATATAATTATATAACTTTATGTGATAGGAAAGATGTTCCATCTTCTTGGGACATAAAGTAAATCAATAACAAAGAAGGTGATTAAAAAATGTACTGGACATTAAAACATCTTAGATTGGATGGTCAGAGTGGTTTTCATACCTGTAATTCCAACACTTTGGGAAGCTGAGACAGGTGGATCAGTTGCAGTCAGGAGTTTGAGATCAGCCTGGTCAACGTGGTGAAGCCCTGTCTGTAGTAAAAATATAAATATTAGCTGGGTGTGGTGGCACACACCTGTAGGCCCAGCTACTCTGGAGGCTGAGGAATGAGAATGGCTTGAACCCAGGAGGCTGAGGTCACAGTGAGCCAAGATGGTGCCACTGCACCCCAGCCTGGGTAGCAGAGTGAGACTCAGCCTCAAAAAAAAAAAAAAAAAAAAAAAAAAAAAAAAAAAAAAAAAAAAAAAAAAAAACAGAATGAAACAAAACCCTGAGACTTAGGGAGACAAATGCTTGCAATAGAAATGGGATTTAATTTTTAGTCTTAAGATCTGAATTTAAATCTTAGCTCCGTAGGCAATGTACAACCCATGAAGGATGTAATATTGTGTGGCTTATATTTTGTGAAAAACAACTCTCTAGGTTATGGGGATGATATTTTGCAGGGAGAAATGATTGCTGACAAGAGAATAGTTTGATAGCTGTTAGATGTGAACAGGGCAAGATATTTTATAAGTTTTAGGAAAAAAATTTCAAGAAATCTAAAAAAAGAAAACTACAGAAAAAAACGATTTTCAAGTTTCTAGTTTGACAACTGGTTGGGTAGAGTTAGTGTAATACTCTCTAAATTTTCTCAAATTTGCAAATAGTGACACTTACAAATAAAGAAAATCATAATTAATCACTATTGTCATGTGAAGGGAGAGCATAGTGGAGGGGACAGGATGGAAATAATATTTCCCTGAATATTACTTGTTTTTCAGGATTGAATTTGGAGTAATAAAGTATTTTAAATATTCAAAAATAAAATAGAATTGAAAAGAAAAATCTATTGAAAAAAGTTCCTATAAGTGATAAACCGACTGAACAAATGTATCTGTTTTTCCAGTTGTTGACATAATGCATAAAGATAAATGAATAAAGACGAAGACTCCAGGTGGTTTTTTTTCAGCTTATAGACAATAGAAATTTATTTTTCATAGTTCTTGAGGCAGAGAAGTTCAAGATCAGGCTCCTGTAGATTTGATGTCCAGTTCATAGATGGCGCGTTTTCACTGAGTCCTCACGTGGTAGAAGGAACAAGTGCTAAACACTAACTTGGGATTTTATACTTAATAGAATGTATTCCAAAAGCAAATAAAAAACTTAAAAATGCATTCAGGAGACTTATTACCAGTTACAACATGGCCATTACTATTTTGAAAATATTCTGTGTATATTGAGAATAAAGTAAATAAGTAACTACAGGTATATCAATATTATTTGGAAACATAATTCATATAAAATGAGAGATATAATTGTAAAATCAAAATGTCAAGACTCTAGGACAGTAATATGAAGTGGAAATACCAGCATGATCTCATAACCAATATTGCTTTTAAGCTAAATCATTCCAAATTCTATATACTGACAAAGTTCAGATTATGTTTCATAAAAACAATTTTCTACTAAAGAGAAGGAGGACTTCTGAGCAATAACTATTAATAATACAAGATCCAGAATTATGCAAATAAATGGTCAAAGCAGATTGAGAGAGGTGGAAAAAGACCTATTGGTTTTGAGTTCCTCTAGGACATGAAATTATTAGGAGTTGCCAGAGTTCTGATTTTGGGGTCTAGGTATGATATTTAGTAAGTATTTGTTAAATTTCTGTAACTTTAAAGAACTGAATCTAATGATCTTTAGGATACTGGCGGTTTTCAAAATTTATGTGATTCAGTATTTTCCACTTAAAGGTAAGTGACTTTAAGTGAAGTGACTATATTTAAGAAAACTCAGAACTCTGGTGCTTAATTAGAGGCATTGGAATAATCTCTCAAAATTAATGGGATACTGTTAATTCCAGAGTCAATTTTCTGAATGAGTTATTTATATTTAGTAGGTCAAAAGAGTTTATTTAGTAAAACTAGTACTGCCCCCTCCCTTTTGCCATTTTTCGTAATTTAAAATCAGTTTCAATTGCAGGCTTTATTGTCTATTTGGGAGTTGTTTTATCACATGTAAAAATAAGCATGTCAGACTGTAAAAATAATTGTGTATTCCATTATTTTATATTCCACATCTAAAATGTGTATTGAAATTTCCTGAGTCCTTACAGTCAATTTCACTTCGCCTTTAGCTTTTTTATTTAGACTTCCTTCCCAAGTATTTGTGACTCTTTTTATGAAAAAGTATTTCCTGACATCTGCCTTGAATTTCCTTTTTCCCCCAGTCCCATTCATGAACTCTCATCTTGTTATCTTCTTTAAGTGGAAAATAGTCTGCTTGACATTATTTCTATCATGTTTAGTTCTGTGTATTTCAGTGAAATCTTTCTTAATTATGTTCTTCCCAAGAGACTACTTAATCTTTTTTAGCCTGTCTTTACAGGTTTTTACCTGTTGGCCCCAGGATAAACCCAATTGTTTTCTAAAGTAACTTTGATAGTTTGAAAGTCTTAGATACTTTATTAAAAGAAGCCCCATTAAAACAATATTCACAAAATATCAAAACTAAATTTTCATGCTTTGGAAGAACTTTTCCTTGACAATAAGCTTAACATCCAAAGAACAAACAAAGTGGCATCAAATACAGCACAGTTGCTTGTACACTTTGATTTCACCTCTTTTCCTTTTGTTTATTACCTTTAGTACCTTGAGGGTTCACACTGAATGATGAAACAGTATTTTTAAGTGTTCATTTTCCTTTAATGTTTTTACTTTATACCCAACAGAGCAGAAAGATATAATACCTAGAAGACATTAAAATTCAATCAATCTTTCTATTTGTTTCTTATATTTATTAAACTCAGGTCAAAATGATAAAAGGGACAAGTTAAAAAAAAAGATGCATTACAATAAAAAGGAAAACCAATTGCTACTCTCATTTAAATGAACAATTAAGATAATAGCTCAAAATTCACAATAGAGTGAAATATAAGAGATAATACATGTTTTATCAATCAATATTATTCTACTAACACATAATGTGAGCTAATGGCTTCCTACATAAACAAGAAAAAAGCTTATTTTTACTTTGTGTAGTGCTAAGTATTTTCTATAATAGGATATTCCCAGTTAAACTGCTATTTTAAGTGAACAAACACATTGAAGTAATATGCAGAGTACATATCAGTTGGCAATAGATCAAAGATTATCAGTCTATGTGTAGTTTTCTGTGTCAATGGCAGAACAAGTATACTGAACAGAATTAATAATTTTCAAAATTTGAGCATCGAATATATTTTAATGAATGCTTTGTGTGAGCAGCTCTTATAATAGGTATGTAAATTGGTAAACTTTACCAATTACCTCTGTTAATAATATCATTTGGCATTCAATAGAATTTGTAATACAGGTCACACAGCCAAGCAAAGCAATTCTAGAAATTGGAGCTTTTATTTCCTTTCCAAGGAGAATTGAATTCAGCTTAGAAATCTGATCAACTCAAAAGAGATTGCTGAAGTTATTTTGGATCTATCAGTTGTGCAGGAAAAAAGTAAAACTGGATTTCAGACAACAACAAAAAACAGACTATTCACTAAGTGCTTCTCTGCAAAATAGAGAATTTATGTTGCATCTTATGGCTTCTGAACACATGGATACATGAATGTCCTTGTAATCTCTGTGTAGGTAAAAAAATGAAACAGATCAATGCATTATGTCGTAAAGACATGTTTAACAGTTTTCTGTGTGTTTACTAAGCAATTATTAAAAAGTCTAATTAGATATTACTGAGGAGTACAATACAAAGTAAGGTTGTGGATCCTTTGGAGGTTGTAAAAGAAAGAAGAACCATCCTTTTCCCATCTTGAACGTAGAATAATTGGTTTTAAAATAAATCCATCAACTATTTGTTTGCATTATATAATACGGGTTTGTTTTGCTTTGTAAACAAATGGTCTATTAATTAGTTACTCTGAGCTATTTGCATCTTTTCAATGCAGAATGTTATACTTTACAAATTTTACAGTAGCAAAAATGTAAGCCAATCACTAGTCTTTATTATAACTCTTACATTGAAAAAAAAGTTATGAAAACTAAACCTTTGTGCTGCATCATTGCTCTATCAAGAAAAGAAACCAGAAAAAGTAGTACAGCGTCGGCCGGGCGCGGTGGCTCACGCCTGTAATCCCAGCACTTTGGAAGGCCCAGGCGGGTGGATCACGAGGTCAAGAGATCGAGACCATCCTGGCCAACATGGTGAAACCCCGTCTCTACTAAAAATATGAAAATTAGCTGGGCATGGTGGCGCAGCCTGTAGTCCCAGCAACTCGGGAGGCTGAGGCAGGAGAATTGTTTGAACCCGGGAGGCGGAGGTTGGGGCGAGCCAAGATCGCGCCATTGCACTCCAGCCTGGCGCCTGGCAACGCAGCGAGGCTCTGTCTCAAAAAAATAGCACAGCGTCAAATATTACAAATGAAAAATAAATAAAGGGGAACTCTAGTCTTTCTGCATTTTCTTGAAGAGTAGATTACAGTAATAACAAGAGCTACCTGAGTAACCCTTTACACTTAACAACGGACCCTCTCTACTTCTGTTGCATTCTTTTTCGCTTATAATTAATTCATTCCTTCTGCCACAGTTGTAGTCAACTATACAATCTATTTACAAGATTTAACCCAAAGTCAGGTAGTTTGCAAATGTAAATTTAAGTCTCTTAAAGTTCAAATTTCCCTTAGCATTGAGATAGGTACAAGATATTGTTTATAATTATTAAGCTTTCTATACATGCTTTTATTATTTTTAGTTTAAATTGAGCTGAATGTAGGCAGATAGTTATATATTTGTTTTTTATAATCGGAAATATAAATTGCTTATTTTTTCTACCTAACTTTACCTTTTAAAAATCTGAAAACAGCCGGGCGCGGTGGCTCAAGCCTGTAATCCCAGCACTTTGGGAGGCCGAGGCGGGTGGATCAGGAGGTCAAGAGATCGAGACCATCCTGGTCAACATGGTGAAACCCCGTCTCTACTAAAAATACAAAACATTAGCTGGGCATGGTGGTGCGTGCCTGTAATCCCAGCTACTCAGGAGG